>NW_017306392.1:477180-481057 GCF_000935625.1 Nanorana parkeri
GGACCACTAGCTATCATGGCCTACTCTAGTCTGTTTCCTTGAATTCCTGCTGTTAGATTTTGCTAAGACAAGAGTAGAAGGTTAGGTAAAGAGTAATTGTAAGGTGTGAAAGACTCAGGTATAAAGCAGAGCACCTCCTATCACCTTTTCAAAATACCTTTCTACCAACCCAACATGTCTAAACTTGTGTAGTTATATGTAAAAGTGTGTACTGTGCTTTGACAGTGGTGAGCTTATTCGATACAGCAGTGAAAGTAGCAAAGCATTTGTATGAATTGTAGAATCCATAGCAATGAAACAGAATCCATCATATACTGGTCTGACTTAAAATTTTTATTTGGCTGGTATAGGTTACTGCAATTAAAAAATCCCTACTTTCACTAATAAAACTTAACAGACAATTGAAATACATATGGTATTTGTTTCCTGTTTTACTTGCCAAAAGATTTGTAATTTTCTAGATAACAATATGCTTCTTTAATGTAATATGTGCAAAGATCCATACCCTTCAGATCACTAAGGAATCACTTTATCAGAATGCAGTTAAAAGTTCTACACTGAATTGTTGAATTGTATTAGGGGCATTGCACACAAATCTTATTACTGGTGAGTAATATATTTAAAACCAAACAAGTTCACACTATCTATTGCCCTTTTAAAAGTAACCTAGCTACCTAATGTTCTTTGTTTTTACTACAACCAGATATTAATAAATATAATGTAAATATATAATTTAGAATATATAATATAAAAGTTATTTGAAAGCTAAACTAAAATCAATGTTCAATTTAGAGATATATCACAAATAACACTCATATAATACAGCAAAATTAGAACTTTTATATTTCTGTTTTAACACACTTCATACAATAACTGACCATTCCCAACTTACTGAGCCATCCCATGCTGGGGCTTCGCCGCACTCGGAGATCATCATCCGACATGCGGGTTGCCAGACAGGGCACAGAATTCTCTAGAGGACTGCGTGCTAGTACCAAAAGCAGAAAGCAGACAAAATTTGCAGCAGGAGGAGCAGAAGAAGAAGCAAAAGGAAAGTGAGAAAAAAGGAGAGATTCACAACAAAAAGCTTCAAACCGGACAGCAGAAAACAGCAACATAAATACTTCACCATTGTGTTATCCTTTGTGAAGTGTTGGTGCTTATTTTGTATTGTGTTGCTGGTAATTCCTGTTGGTCAACCTGTGCTCTCAGCTACCTGCAGGTCTTAATTTACAAGACTGATAAAAATGACAAATACACTATATATGATAGAGAGACAGAGACAGACAGACATACAGAGAAAAGAGATGAGGGGGAGAGGAGAGAAGAGTGGGGATAGGAGAGAGGGGAGCTGATAATACAGGGATAAAAAAGAGGAGACAGAGGAAGGAGAGCAAAAGAGAGAACAGGAGAGAGGAAAGAGGGGAAAGAACAGCGGGTCAAGGGTAAGGAGAGAGTAGGGAAGGAAAGAGGGGAGAGAGAATACAAGAAAGAAGAGAGGAGGAAGAGGTGAGAGGAGAAGGGACAGAAGAGAGAGGAGAGAAGGAAAAGGAAAGAGGAGGTAAGAAGGGTGGAGGAAACGGCGAAGGAGGGAGAGGAGCAGGGAATGTATAGAGGATACAGGGGAGGGAGGAAAGAGGGAGGAGGAGAAAGGTGATGAGAGAGGGGCAAGTGGAGAAAGGAGAGGAGAGACATGGTAAGAGGATAGTGGGGGAGAGGTCCATAGTTTAAAGTCACACTAAGATTGCAATGTGCATGAAATCTGTAAGTTATCCCCATCCCCTCCCATGGATTTCCACCAAAAACATATTGGTGTGTTAACTGTTATTTGACAAAACTAGGCCATGTGTGTTTTTGTATTTATGTGAGAGAGACATTAGACTGCAAGCCCTAGAAGATAAGGATTGATTTAAAGGGTAATTCAACTTGAAAAATATAAAAATGAAAAACATCTTTGCAAAACTTATATAGTATTTATCAGAGGTGCCCAAAGGGCTATTTCTGGTAGATTGCGATCGCAAGTTGGAATTAGCTGCTCTGTTGATCCGGGAGCTCAGCTGCTGGTGGCCAGGTGCAGTTTGCTGTGTTGGCGAGCAGGTGGTGCTGTGTCCTGGCACAGCCGCAGACACTGGAAGCCGTGGCTCAGCATGCAGCTACTCTGGGGGAATCTGAGAGCCGATCCCTTGGGGAACACAAATCCTACACAGGCCTGGGCAGGGTGAGTGGTGGTCTTTATCAGAGGGAGGGGGCATTGTGTACCGCAGCCTGTGTTATCTTTACCCACTGTACACTACCCCACCTAACAGGACTGTGCCCCCACCTAACAAACTGTGTCCCCACCTAACAGGACTGTGTCCCCACCTAACAGGACTGTGTCCCCACCTACAGACCATGCCCCCACCGAACAGGACTGTGCCCTCACTTACAGACTGAGATTAGGAGCGTTAGTTTTTTTTTTTCTAATGATAGGTAATAGGTCTTATTTTACCATTAGAGGTAATAGTCCCATAGTTTACCTCCTCTGGGTGCTAGGTCTAGTAGTACATAATAGTACAGTGCGTTCATTGCAATCACACCTACCCTGTGTTTTATTGTAGGAGGTGCGTTGCGGTGCCATTCGTTGGTAGATCTCATTGAGCTGGTCATATAAAAAGATCTTAAACACAAAAAAATTGTGGGTGCCCCTGATATATATAATGTGTCGTACAATCCATTTTGTAATTTTAATGTTATAAAAAATTACCTTTCAATTTAAAACTGTAGCTGCTGAAATGTTCTAAATCTGTCAAAATTCAATGCAATATGGTGACCTGGAGGAGTTCCGAATACAGGTGTGTACAGAACTCCCCCAGAAATGTCACTTCCTACGACTGGCTGACTGATTTTCCTAGAAGTCTGCACTAAGACACAAGTAAAATTTTTGGCACCCCTTGCAATATGAATTTGATCTTTGTGAGAAACTCCCTTAGTGTTAATTACTACTAAAGGGATGCTGACACTGCACCTTTCACCTTACAACACAGGAAGCCCACCAGCTGATTATAATGAACCCAGACTCCCACTAGGCATCAGTTTAGAAAGGACAAGCTGGAACTCCCATTTAGGTATCAGTTTGGAAAGGACATGCTGCAACAAACATCTTGTTCTTCAGAACAAAAAGATGTAGTTAACTGCAACAAACTTTGTTAAAATCCTTGTAATGTACACAGATCACCCATTGAGGATTGATCTTTTTTCATTAAATGGAATTACTCTTTAAATGTTTTTATGTGCTCTGTGAAGTGCTGCACAATGGGGTTGATTTACTAAAGGCAATAGACTGTTCACTTATCAAGGGACTTTTCACTTTGCAAATGAATTTTCCCTTAGCTTAGTGAATGAGATGGAGCTCTGCTGGCGCCCATGTTCCATTCATGTGCAACCAAAAGTCCTTAGATGTGATTGCATATTCTTTGCAAAGTGAATTTTCACCATATTCACTAAGCTAAGGGAAATTGCCTTGCAAATTGAACAGCCGGTATTCCTTTAGTAAATCAACCCCAATGTGCTAGCATTATAAAGATACATAAAAGTGCTTCACCCGAAGGTCTACTTAGTTCACAAACAAAACTGAAATCTTCCTATTAGCAGAGTTTTTCTGACCCAGATTCTCACATTATTGCTTTTTTAACAAAATTGTAATTCCTACCAAGTATGTGTAAAGGACTTTAACAAAATTGACTGTTTATCTAGGTTAGCAAAATCTAATTTACTCTGCCTCTGAAACTGGAGAGCCAATAAAACAACAATTAAAATGAATGGGTGACTTTAAGATATACCTTATCCTAAAGTCAGTCACCCATTCATTTTAATTGTTATTTATATGTATATATATATA
>NW_017306392.1:481964-493037 GCF_000935625.1 Nanorana parkeri
TATATATATATATATACACATACAGTAGCTAATAGAACAGTAAAAAATACATCTTCAATAAAGATGGAAGGTTATCTTACATATTAATGAAAAGCTCAAATTCTCCTGGTACACTATTTAAAAATTACCATGTAGCTATGGCACAAGCAAAAAAGGGAATTCATGTCACTCTTCACATGCTGAGTATGTAGACTGTGCACTTGGATGTAACCTGTGATGTGATGTGTCAGTCCCCTCCATACTGCTTTATGACTTCCTGGACAAAGTCATTTTCATCACCAACTTAAAACACTAGTGCAACTTGGCCATGTATCAATAATTCCTACCAATTATAAAATCATACCCAGTTAGCCCAACAAATGTGAATATAAATAATATTAACCAACAAACAATGCACAAATACACATAGCACATGTGTATATATATATATGTATATATACATACACACACACAAATGAGAATGTTTAGGCCTGCATGTGCTTAAGATGAAAATGATAAAGCACATACTCTCAGTAAAATGACTCACTGTTAATGTGTCCACCGCACACCAGCATGAAAATGATTAAAGCACTTTTGCACTCCCTTAAGGAGACAGGCATAGGCAACCAAGAGCCTAAGAGTTGTAACAGTAACTTACTTTTAGCAAAACAGCATTTTACTTATGCAACAACAAAATAGGATTTATAAATGAGGTTGCCTATTCCTGTTCTGTGATAACACACAAATGAGAACAGCTAAGCACCATGCTATTCACCTGAGAGGAATGAGTTTTTCATCAAGCCCTCCTCTCTACCTCCTGTATAAATCACATTACAAGATTGTAAAGCATTAGAAAACCCTTTGCATGCAATACATTATGGTGGGAAAATGAAATGATGAATGATAATTAGAAAAAAAGCCAAACACCAGGATGGAAGTTATTGTGAAATTAAACATAAAAGCCCTATTTACCCCTTGGTGCTCACTTTATTCATCTTCTGTCCCACTACCCAGAGGAAGCGTGCATTAAATGCGAAAATACCATTGGTGGCCAGGGAAATTGTCTGCTTGTTCTAGGGATTCATTTTAAATAAATGCTTGTGATTATAACAAAAGAGTCCAGAATTGTGTTTAATCTTTCAACTGTTTTTACTCATCTTATGTCTTAGTTTGCCCAAAGATGGTCAGATCACCATGTACATTTTTTATACTAAAAGCTTTGTTCCCATTATCTATAAGGAAATGGGAACAATAATGATCCATGCTGGAAATGATCTGCAAACACTAATCAGGCCTTACACTTAAAAGTACAGTACTTGCAAGTGCTTGTAATAGTGTCCCACCACAATTGTGTCAACCGACTGGTTGCATTTGTTGAAACACTCCGAACATGTATGGCTATGCCTACTCAAATCTGTGTAAACGCAAGCTTATTATTAAACAGGATTTATATAGCGCCAACAGTTTGCACAGGGCTTTACAATATAAGGAAGATATTATAATTACAATACAATTCAAGACAAGATGGTAAGGAGGGCCCTGCCCGTGAGGGCTTACAATCATGCAAATTGGATATTTAGACCATAGTGAGACCATCTGTGTTGTCCCGTGTGATCCAGAAGTTTATTTCAGGCATCAAAGTTCCAGAATACAACCTGCATGCGAAACCTGTCCATTGTGTAACGGCCTAAGCATGTTCTAAATATGTCTTCAAAATTTATGTTCACTATATATTCTCAAAGTGCACACAGCAGACATAATTGGACATAAAGCAGCGGACAATCATACTAGATATTGTCTGTATCCTTCTGTTCACCTCCTCAACCAGATGCTTTTGATAAGACATGTTTAGAGTTAATAATGTAAGATAATTTTGGAAAAATTCAGAGGAATTTTTTCAACTATGTGCAGGTCATATTGTGAATGTGTTTAAATATCTCTACATGAAACAATGAGTTACTGATGTTAAGTTATGGTGATTATAAATGAAAATGCTCTTCAACTGTTTAGCTGATGTCAGTGAGACATAAAATGGAGATGGGAAGTAAACAGTAAGGATAGACAGCAGCAATCTATATTACCATTATCAGGGTTGGTAAACATCCTACTTGCACTGGAGACTGTTTTCCCTATGTCAGCCAGAGAGCGCAGGTTAGATTTCTTGGTCTGGTGTCGGTGTTTCCTGAGCAGTGTGTAGGTCACCTGGTCCTTTAACTCTGGCTTGAGCAGACCTGTCTCGATCTGGTTATCAAGGATTTTCTCTGTTAAACAAAAAAAAGCAATATGTTCAAACATTTATACTTTCTGCACTGTGTATTAGAGTGTATTTAGGTATCAATTAGCCCTGGCCAGTGTTACTTGCTTCTTAGTGATTCATAGGAATATGTGCAGAATCTTCATTTGAAAGGAAAAACAGTAAGATCTACTCAAAGAAAAGGTCTAAAACACTTATAAGGTAACAACAGTGCTGATAAACAGGCACGCTTGTGGTGTCTGCAAGTATGTGTGTGTTACATGCGTTATTGTTCAAACTGATCCTTATGTGCTTATGGAACTTACTTGGATCCCAGGTTGTACATGGGGGCTTCAAGTTTTAAGCCCCCTGTTCTTGCAACAAACCACATCTCCTTTCATTATTTAAAAGTCAAAAGCCTCTCTTGCCCATTTTAAGTCTGACGTTTGCCAACTGAATGACAGGAGATGGGCTTAGCACCAGTAGGAAGTGGGGTTTAACCTTGATTAAAGTGTCTGTGAAGGTTCTCATTCATCCAGGTCATGGTATATCTGTAAAAATAAAATCAAAGCAACTGAAGGTCTTTTATTTTTATTGAAGATGTTTTGCTGGCCATCCAACTAACTTTCTCAATTCAAATGAATTCTGAATTGAGAGAGCTAGTCGAATGACCAGCGAAACATCTTCAAGAACAATACAAGAAATCTAGTTGCTTTGGTTTATTTTTACAGATTGACCTAAAAGTGATTGCTATTACTTGTGTATTACTTGTGTATGTGTTGACCTGCACAATTATTTAAAAGTGACATCTTAACTATCAACAAAAATGTATCTTATTTGTGTATCACTCAGCTCTAGATCTTCAAATCATCTCTGAATTGGTGCTGACACTGTCCTTCCCTCTGGAGGGTGGCTACTTTTGTTCCCTATGGTCCCTGTGTGTGTTGTAAAGTAGCCACCGCTCCAAGCTCACTCCTGTGATGGACTACAATCTCATATTTAGTTTACTCATTTGTATTGGTTTTGTAACCTATCATGGGAGCAAGCTTAAAACGGTGGCTTCTTTACAACATACACACAGAGACCATGGGGAACAAAAGTAGCCACCCTCCAGAAGGAAGGACAGTGTCAGCACCAATTCAGAGATGATCTGAGGATCTACAGCCGAATGATACACAAATAAGATACATTTTTGTTAATTGTTAAGCTACTTGAATGCATGTTTAATTTTAAACTCCTGAGTTTAGTGTCACTTTAAGTGATGCTCAGATAGACTACAGTTGCAATATGCTAAACATTTATGCCTAAGCTTACCTAAAGAAAATGTATAGGTCGTACCACTTTTCATAAAAGTCCTACAAAGTGTTTTAATTGATTGTATTTGACTAACAAAATATGGCCTTTGCTTGAACAGTACAATGCAAACTGATGGGTGTAAGGGATGGATATAGTGGCAACAAATAAAGGATAGAATACTTGATGTAGACAGACCTGTGAAACATAATTATTGCAGTCTTAGACTACCTTTACAATACTCACCAACTACTTGTGGGAGTGAGTTAGCCTCTAGGTCAAGTAGTATTGTCCCTTTTTCAATACACGTCCTCAGTTCAAACAAACTGTGCAAGGACAATGTGGCAACATGGGGCTTACTCCACCTCTCTCCACCCTGCTCCACCTTCTCTTCAAACTTTATCCATCTAAAATGTAAAAATGAATGTTTGTATTGTGAATTTCTTTTGACAGATGGATGCAACAGACTAAAAATGTAAACGAAAAAGAGATTAGGAATCTTAACTACAGGGACACTAACTCTAAATATACCATTTATGAAGAAACAAAAATGTGTACAATTACTTAGAAAACTAAACAAAATTACAAGTTATAACAATGGGAAAAAAAACATCAGAACATACAGAAAGGACTTCTGGGTGAATGCCACGGAACTTTGTGGTAACTGCCCTATGGACATGATTTAAAGTGTATGTTGCAGTTCACCAACATTTTTACCTGCTTGCCATATGTTAACCCAAACTAGAACAAAACCTCCTTTGCATGCTGGCCAGGGACAAACTAGATATTATAACAGCACAATATCCTCAAAAAAAAAATTAGCTGCACTGTTTGTCTAAAAAATGTATATTTTTTTTAGCACAGCAATATGAAAAAGACATTACACCCTTTTGCAATGAATCATGGATATAATACCTCTAAGGCCAAATTATTGGAATTGGATCACATTTTAAAAAAATGGTGGAAATCATTGCAATTTTTTTTGGGGGGGTGGGGAGCACATTTCTAATTTGTATCCTTAGGTCTTTTTCATAGTCACTTCCCAGTGTTACACTACACTAATGTTTGGGAATGTATTCATAGCAAATGTTTGATATTTCTCTATAACTGTGAATAGCTGCTGGGTCTATCAGAAGAGGTTTGAATTGAATGTGAGATAAATTCGATGTTATATACATTTGTGATTTAAAAAATTGTTTATTGCTGTTTTTCTTTAAAAGATGTATCCTATAATCTTAGTTGCACATGTATTCTTAAAAAGTGGACTCTGATCCAAAAAAACGCGATGGATGAACATCTACATGTGTGATGTATATATGCACATTATGGATATCTATATGTGCAATTCTTTTCTGATCTATTCAAGCATTTTACATTGGATTATGCATATCCTTGAAACTATCTGCTTTAACAGTAGCACCTGAAATCTCTATTTTAAGTAGAAAAAGCACAATAAAAACACATTTTATATTATTTTTAAATTGGTGTTTAATCTGTATTAATTGCGTACCACAAATATCCCCTTTTTGCTGAATACTTTTGATGAGGTAAACTATTCTGATCCTAAAGAATTTTGATACATTCTGCTGTTTAATGATTATTCATGTAGTGGTGAAGACAAAAATGAGCATAGGGAACTCTTGCCCAGCTAGTTGCAGATTTGTGCAAAGGTTAAACTGTTACTCGTTATACAGTGACAATATAATGTCAAATAAGCTTATAATAGCATTTTTTAAGAGACAGGGACACTTTTATAAGCACAAAAGCTGCACGTTTTGTAATAAAAAATGGAACTGTAAATGTCCCAGCAAGTCAAGTCTCTACTACCTCTGTGAGCAAACTGGACTTTTCATCCAGCTGAAACCAGTGTGTATATTGCCAAACATCAACTCCCATACTATCCTAATGATGTGTTAAAGTAATCATTGTAAAACTATAATTCTCTGCAAGGTCACTCTTACCCAACACAACTCTTTTCCCTGAGCAAATTCATATTCTGTCCTTTGAATTTGTAGATTCCTGTTTATATTTTGAATATAACACGTATATCAAAATGAGGTATCACACCTAGTTCAGTACAGACATTTTGGGGATGTTTTACTAAAAAATATACTTCTATCATCCAACCGCCTGCAAGCAAACATTCACAGGGTTATTCACAAAAGGGTGAAGAGTTTGGAGAAGGCAGGAGCAGTGAACAATCTAGGACAAAATAGCTGATTTGGAAACATTCTCCAATTCAGCTCACTTTCCAGTTCAGCTATGTTGTCCTAGATTGTTCACTTCTCCTGCCTTCTCCAAACTCTTCACCCTTTTGTGAATAACCATGTCAGGTTTTTTTTTATTTTCTTGTTCATGATTGCATATTTAAAGTGAACATAGAGTCTCCCTATCCACCAAGGTAAGTAAACATTCACTTTGTTAATTTAACGGTGGCATTTGTGGCGGCAAGTAGATAACAATGTTTTGGTATAGCCAGGATGGCAGAAATGGTATGGCCTAGATTCAAGTGTAATAATGAAGTACTTCCTCTATGGTGAAGTACTGAGAGGGCTGGAGGCCTGGAGGTAAGAAGCCCAGCTGAAGCAAGCTGGCTCATTAGGGCCTCTAGAATATCTTCCAGCCTGCTAAGTGAGTTCCACCTGGGGGACAGAGGAGGTCTCTTTCCAGGAGTAAGGAGGACTCCACCCTGGAACCAGCCTGTGTGGCAAGCTGGTGAGATACAGCCTGTGTGGCAAGTTGCTCAATATACCTGTGTGGTGAGATACAGCCTGTGTGGCAAGTTGCTGAATACACCAAAGAAGCCCTTAAAAGAAGATTTAAGCAAGTGGAGGTGTCCTTACTGCTCTACTGTTTGAAGCGAGTTCTCACAGATTGCTTTGCTAAAGGAATTGAGAAACAGAGAAAGAGAACAATGGCCAAATAATTCTCTTTTGGGTCACAGAAGGACATTTACTAATGCCCTCCAGTGACCCAAAACTTAGCATATAAGCGGGCTGCAGTGTCACACGCCGGCTATAACTATGGGGATAAATGCATTTTACTCTCTTCATAGTTCTCCTTAAAGTAAAAAAAAAAGTGCTGATCGAGTGGCTTTTCCTGAAAGAAGAGACTGTGCATACCTCTACTACCTTAAAAGCTCTTTGCTGCCTATCAGCATTTATTTTTTCTGTACTCTAAGCCGTGCATGCACAGCTCAGAGCACAGGCTCGGCATGCGGAGATGAAGTTGTGCCCATGCATAAGCATGTTTCCAATCATGATTCCAATCAAGCAGGTGAAGAATCGGAACCCGGAAGAAGACAGGGGCGAACATGGAAGAATCAATGAGGGAGGAAGGCAGTGTTGAAGGGGATTGCTTTGTTGGGTAAGTCTGCCATAATGCGTAAATATGCTGTTATGGCTAAATGTTCCAGGGGTTTCCTTTTTTCCCCCACCCTTCAAACAAAAAAAGAAGATATTCGATGTTATGGGGAACATCTAGAAATGTTCATTGTGCAGTTTTCTGAGAAAGTATATGGGGTGTGGCACCCCTAGTTGCCTAGGCACTCTTGTGCCTATATCCTTAGAGCTATGTATGTGCAGTGTGAGATCAAAGGCACAGCTACCTCTTTTAGCAATGTCACTACTGTGCTTCTCACAGTTCTCCTTGCTGGAGCCTCTGGCATGAGAAAGCAAACCCCAGCCTGTACCAAGATGTCCACTTCCATTTAGAGACAGTGCAGTGAAGGCATTGTAAATCAGTAATGGGGAAAAATCAGCTGCAGGGAGACAACAGGCAGTGCTGGCAATTAGTTCTTGCCCTCCGTTTGCCTGTTTTAGGGCACAGCTTCTAAAACACTGTTACTCTTTAAATTACTAAGCTGAATCTTTACTTTGCAAAATGAATGTTCACAGAGCTTAGTAAATAGAATGAAGTTCAATCAACCAATCATGGGCTAGCCAAAATCCTGCTTTTTAATGCAATCTGAGGACCTTTCTCAGCAATCCAGAGAATCGATATGTAGAACCTTGCACTACATACCGGTAGTTGGTAAAACTAAAATAAATTGTGCAGTGTATGTCCAGCTTTATACTACCTTTATACTACCCATAGATGGTGCTTGCCAGCTATTTCCATGGTCAGACCATCTTTAAAGTGAGTGGACAGTAAAGGAGCAGCAGAACACTGATGAACTATCACTCTGCTATCTCTTCCTGTCACTGTGTTCTCGGTCAGCTTATTTTGCACATTGCCTGACTAATTCAGTGTGTTGAGCTTCTCTCTCTTGGCCTGAGTCCTGCTGTGCAAAAAATAACAGGTGCACAATATAAAGATAAACTTAGATACTTTAGCTTAGTTGTATTTACAAATAAATGTATGAATTTTAATTGCTTTGTTAAAGGATGTACTGGTGCATTTTAAAAGTGAGCCTAAAAGGGAATCTGTGTTTTGCCCATGTAGAGCAAAGCAACATACTCCCTTTAAAGTGTATGTAAACCCTAATAATGAATTGCTCCCTTTTAGTCTGTTAAATATACAATTGAACATTTTTTCTTGCATCTGTTTGATAAATGCAAAAAAACCCTGTTGATTTTGCTAGAAATCTAGTGAGCTGATAACATCCTGTGTTCTCTGTCTGCAGGGGTTATGCAGATGGGGAGGGGGAGATGAGGGGGTGAAGAAGGGGTTAGAGGAGATGAGCAGTTGAGGCGGACTGTGTTCTTTGTAATCCATCAGCAATGAAGTAGGCAGGGCTAACACCATATGTTTAAGAATTCAGAGCTAAAAATACAGTGTTGACATGTCAAAGAGGAAGGTAAAATCCCACTAAAGTTCCATCAACAGTTATTTTTCTGTACTTGTGGCATGTTTAGAGGGTTAAAATATTCACAGACCTAAACAGAGATATATTCTTACCATCCTTTCACTCCCCTACTTTTCTGTTTAGCCACCGGGAATGAAAGCAAAGCACTGTAAACGCTACATGTCACAAGGTAGTAGCTTATACAGGGCTATGGACTCTTCTTTGAAAGCAATGATTGGCTGTGCGGTATCAAGTGGGTGAGGCGCATGCTCCTCCATACTGGAAAGTATGCGGTATTTCCTTTTGGCTACCAGCACTGAACGGATGCATAAGGAAAAGCAGGGAAGGTAAGTATGTGTTAGGATTGGGGAGATTAAAGTAAACTTGATGCTTTGCCCAGAATGGGAAAAGCACATGTTTGTTTTAATTGTAACTTTTCTTAAAAAGACTGTTAGTATAATGCCAGGAGTTAATAAGTATAAAAGAGCACCGAGAGAAACAGAAAAAATATTTTTAAATAGTTTGCCTAAGTAAACCCCCCACAAAAAATCTAAAACAAACAAAAATCAGGCTTATGTATATCAGAATTCAGTCTGATTACTGCTGCCCTTTATTTGGCACATTTCTCTCCATAACCTGATGGCATCATATTTAAGTGTTGTTCAAGCAGTGTTTGACCTGCAGCTGCCTCACCACCACCACCACTACCATCCCAGGGCAAAAAAACACTGCTTACTAAACTATCAACCAACAGGGCTTGTAGGCTGATTAATGCCATACTACGGAAGGGGAACCCTCCAGGTACATCAGCACTGGCCAATCCTTTTCTGACCCCAGTCTCACAATATAAGACATACCAGGAGATGTAATGCTCAAAGGGCTCATTCACATAGCCACAAAGGGTTTTACATGCATTTGTTTATGTGCCCGGGAGTCACAGATGTTTCATACAGCCATGGCAGGCAGCCTGCAAAAATCAATTACAGGCTGACAGATGCAGAAGCAGTATGGATCTTTTTATACATCTGAGCTTTACATACATACTGGGACGAATGCACAGCAGTCTATCTTCCCTGTCATTTTATGGCTACAGGAACCACCCCAAAGCCTTCTGGGTGAAGATTTGTAATATTTTTACATATTTAGAGTTAGTAAAAAATAATGGTCTCCCTTTTATATCAACCATTGGATTTCTACTTTAAAGAGGAAGAAGAATGATAAATTCCATTTTAGTAAAAACCACCATGCTTTCCCCAACACCAACTGGCTAATAAAAAACAAAGTTCTCAGATCAGAACCTTCATTCTTGCAACCCTGCAGCATTCCCATCTGCTTACATTGATTTCTCTCTCAGCCAGCTGAGCTCTCTACTGGACTTTTACTAGTCACCTTCATAGTCTTTTATGGGCAGGATGTACATTAGCTCACGGAGGAATCAACGGGAAACCCACAGAAGTCTTTCAATTAGAATGTAATCATTAATTTGAACTCCAGATGAAAACATGTGTGTTACATAATGAGGGCAAATAATCATGTGATTAGCTGGTAAATAATTCCTAGAACCCACCATGAGCATGCCTTGTAACAGTGGAAAAAGGAAAAAACAATAAATGTCAGTCCACCTAAACCTGGTCTTGTGCTTACTCAGCCATCTTTAAGCCATATTCATTTTGACAAATGCTTTTCTTAGCTAACTTTGTACACTTGGAATTATGGATAGGCACCAGTAAAGCACTAAGTACCCTTTTAAAGCCTTTGTGTATGAGAGCTTAAAGTGACACTAAACTCAGGAGTTAAATTTTAAAAATGCATTCAGCTATCTTAACTATTAACAAAAATGTATCTTATTTGTGTATCACTCAGCTGCAGATCCTCAAATCATCTCTGAATTGGTGTTGACACTGTCCTTCCTTCTGGAGGGTGGCTACTTTTGTTCCCTATGGTCCCTGTGTGTGTTATAAAGTAGCCACCGCTCCAAGCTCGCTCCTGTGATGGACTACAATCTCAATACAAATTAGTAAACTAAATGTGAGATGGATCGTAGTCCATCATGGGAAGAGAGCATATGCATTCGGCTCAGCTAAGCACTTCGGCTGCCTTCAGCTGCTGTAAGGGCTACTGTGAATGGCCCGTACAGCAGCACCTCGGTTTGGCTGAACCGAAGGGCTCCCGCAGCCGAAGCTAGCCAAAGAATTAGCCGATTGTTATGCTACATCCTTCGGCTCTTAGTGAATAACCCATCTTAGTTTGCTAAAGCACTGAGTATCATAAATAATTGCCATTTTTACTTTTGAATAACTTGTTTTTTCATCCTTTGTTACATCTCTGTGTTGCTGATCTTCTACAGCCTCTTTGTAGCTACTTGCACCTGTCTACATGCACTCCAGTGATGGCTGAATGATACTTCTCAGAATGGGTTTCCTGATGCTGACAACAGTGGACCATGTCTGCATAATGTGTGATGAAACAGCCATTTGTAGACTCCATCTGATGCCCATGTGACAGGACGACAACGCTGGGGCACAATCGTGAGACAGGGACAGTGTTATCACCCTATAACAGTCTAAGCAATGACCTTCATGGGAGGATCAACAGGATTTATTTTAATAAAAGCTGCAGATTTCAAAGTATTGAAAATTACTTATAAATTTCAATAACATGTTAAACCCCAACTCCAGAGAAATTACAGTGACACTAAACTCGGGGTCTAAATCTTAAAAATGCATTCAAGTACCTTAAAGTGACATTAGAGTCAGAAAATGTTTTCCCTCCCCCCCCCCCC
>NW_017306392.1:496289-509578 GCF_000935625.1 Nanorana parkeri
AGCCAAAGAATTAGCCGATTGTTATGCTACATCCTTCGGCTCTTAGTGAATAACCCATCTTAGTTTGCTAAAGCACTGAGTATCATAAATAATTGCCATTTTTACTTTTGAATAACTTGTTTTTTCATCCTTTGTTACATCTCTGTGTTGCTGATCTTCTACAGCCTCTTTGTAGCTACTTGCACCTGTCTACATGCACTCCAGTGATGGCTGAATGATACTTCTCAGAATGGGTTTCCTGATGCTGACAACAGTGGACCATGTCTGCATAATGTGTGATGAAACAGCCATTTGTAGACTCCATCTGATGCCCATGTGACAGGACGACAACGCTGGGGCACAATCGTGAGACAGGGACAGTGTTATCACCCTATAACAGTCTAAGCAATGACCTTCATGGGAGGATCAACAGGATTTATTTTAAACTCCCCCCCCCCCCCCCCCATGTTAATTAAAGCACTTACCTTATATTATGTTTCTTAATCCGATCTTCTTCTTCTTTCCTGTCGTTTTCAGCCTTCTCTCCAGCACTGCTGCGAGTCTCCGATCCAGCCTCTGAGCTTGCGGGCACTTCCTGTCCCATGGTGTCTGCATGCAGGTGCACGCATCCATATACTTACCTTGTGTCGCTCCTCGTCTCGTGGCCAAAAATTTGAACTGTGCATGTGCCCACCCCACGATGCTTTGTGGCCACCGAAAATGTTCACATTTTCAGACGGGAGCACGCGGGGAAGACACATGTAGGTATTAACCTCTTTTAAAGCGGGTTTTTTTTAACACTTTTTGCATATATCTACTGCTTGCTAGCAGTAGATATATGCAAAAAAACAGAGGGTTTAATAACCCTTTAACTACCTTATTTACAAAAATCTAGCCTCAAATCATCTCTGAATTGGTGCCGACACTGTCTTTCCATCTGGAGGGTGGCTACTTTTGTTTTCCATGGTCCCTGTGTGTGTTATAAAGTAGCCACCGCTCCAAGTTCACTCTCGTTTAGTTTACTAATTTGTATTGACATTGTAGTCCATCACAGGAGTGAGCTTGGAATGGTGGCTACTTTACAACACACACACAGACCAAGGGGAACAATAGTAGCAACCCTCCAGAAGGAAGGACGGTGTCAACACAAATTCAGAGATGATTTGAGGATCTACAGATGAGTGATAAACAAATAAGGTCCAATATTGTTAATGCTCAGGGTACTTGAATGCATTTTTAAGATTTTACTCCTGAGTTTAGTGTCACATTACAAGTTTCCCCCTGCAGTGGGGCTGCCCCTGCTCTGCAAGGGTTAACTGTTCTTTTATGTCAAAAGGCCAGGAAAAAGCTGTTTTACTTACCTGATCCCCCCTCACCCAGAAGTTGGCACTTACTCTTCTCCCCACCACTATGGCTGTGAACTGCTCCTCAGTGTTCTCATGAACAATGCAGGGCCAGGGAGCCTGCATTGTACTTAATGGGGTCAGAGGTCCTTAGACCACCAGAGTGAAGGAGAGGCTGTGGGGACCAGGTAAG
This sequence comes from Nanorana parkeri, assembly GCF_000935625.1. Taxonomy (NCBI): domain Eukaryota; kingdom Metazoa; phylum Chordata; class Amphibia; order Anura; family Dicroglossidae; genus Nanorana; species Nanorana parkeri. The sequence continues at coordinate 497,805 of NW_017306392.1, forward strand.
TAAAACAGCTTTTTCCTGTACCCTACGTTTAAACGAGCAGTTAATATTTGCAGAGCAGGGGCAGCTCCACTGCAAATGACAACTTTTTATTCCACAGGAGTTGGGCTTTAAAGGCACTTGAGATTTTAATGACTAAATTTAAATGTATTTTAGCACAACCCCACACAAGTCATGGCTTCCATATCATGAACTGGCAAGAGCTAACAAGTGTAAAACAGCTGCATGCAAGATGGACAGATGGCTCTATATTTAGGCTGGGCGCACAGTTGGCACAAACCATAAAGAGATGATTTTCATAATCTCTACCAGTCTTGGTTTAATGAGGATTAATCCCTGTGCTTTTTTTTCTTTTTGATAAAGAGATATACGAATATCTTTTGCTTAGAAAATCAAATTTGTGCTTCTAGTTAATGGTATTTTAGTGTGCATAATAAATGGTACATGATGTGGCCAATATATCCTCCCTTCCTTACATGACAGCTGTCTGTGCATTACATTATACTGACTGGGCAAGCTTTGCTGAAGATAACATGAAATTCATAGGAGACAATCAGAGGCATATCTACTGTAAGGCAAACTAGGCATTTACCTTGGGTGGCCTTTCCAGGCCACTCCCAAACCAGTGAGGCAGAACCTTACCTGCCAGTAAAAGAAAAAATTATCCTTAGCCAAATCCACCAACGAGCTAAGCCTCCTCTCTCCGATGCTGGCATAAGTGATACAGCACGTGCCTGTTACTATTTAAACAGGCGCTGTATCCAGCTTCTGATAGGATAAGCACAATGTGAAGCGGGCTTCCCCGCTATGCTAATTACGCAACCTGTCAGAAGCTGGATGCAGCTTGCGCGCTGAATCCAGCCACTGACAGGTTACGTAAAATGTACTAAACAGGAAGAGGTAGGGCAAATTTAGATTAGGGGGGTGCCCGAGTTTAGTCTTGCCTAGGGCAACACAAAACGAAAATACACCACTAAAGACAATAATGACAGGATCTATAGTTCACCAGCTTCTCAAAGGCCAGATCATGCCTGACTACATTGGAAACAGTTAAAAGAGAACTATGGCCCAATCTTTTTTTGCCATTATTCTCTTTAGGCATGAACAACTGGAACGCTCAATCCTACCCTCCCTGCCTTCTGGGGTGGGAGGGGGTGTGGCGCACACAAGCACACCTCCAGCCCGCAGTGCGATCGCCTACACTGCAGTGTGGTGCGATTGCAGGGTATTGGGGTACCACGCATTTCAATGAGGGCAATCGCACTGCAGGCAGGAGGTGTCTTTGCGGTACCATTTAAATGAATGGCACCACCACACCCCCTCCCACCCCAGAAAGTAGAGAAATTGGTTCAGTGCGTTCATGCTACGGGACTGAGATGAACACACTGGATGATGTGAACGCTGAAAATGTATTTTCTTGAAACCTAGTTTAGTGGGTAAGGAATATCATGATGCCCAAACGGTCATATTGGCTTCTTTTTTTTTTTAAGGGGTTGGATCTTGGAGAGTGAGTAATAAAGTTAACTAGAAAATGTGTGTCTATTGGAAATAAAGAAATTGAGACTACAGAATGTGTTTAATTAAAAAGTGAACCATTTAATGTATGTGAACAGGATTAGGTGCCAGAAATCCACCATTTGGGAGGGCAGTAGGATATGCAAATTGTGCTTGGCAGTGTAGAAACTTTATTATCTGTCTTTTATATGATATACTTATATTAGTTATATATAACACTTCACACACTACAGAGTACACAGAAGCATATGAATTGGGCACTATGACTTGAAGAGACTTAGAAGCTAACAGAGAAAGACACAAACACAGTGACACACACAGAGACAGCCACAAACACACACACATACATACACAAACACAGTGACACACACACAGTGACGCACACACACAAACACACCGTTACCTGTAGCTTGGGACCAGCAGGCAGTGTGGGAAGAGAGAGGTGATTACGGCTCCTCCTACAGTGCAGAGAGTGGGCAGGAGAAGCTAGTGTGAGGCTCCAGAGAATGCACATGGCAGGGGTGACAGCTACAGCCACAGTGCGGGCTGAGCGGCTTCAAAGTCAGCAGAAGCCCGGAGACCCATCCACACCACTACATCTGTTTTTCTGCAGGGCCGGTGCTAGGATTGTTCCGCCCCCTTCTGCCGACGCCCTCAGGCGGCTGTTTGAGCTGCCTTAAGGTGGCCATACACTCTACAACCATCGCAAGACTTTAGTCTTGCGATGGTTGTAGAGTGTATGGCCACCTTAAGTCTTGCGATGGTTGTAGAGTGTATGGCCACCTTTACACTAACACCTTCCCCAGTCCTTCCCTCCAGTTAGCGGGGAGTAATAGAGAGAGGGGAGGGGGAAATCCCTGCTGGGAGAGGTGAATGACAGTCACCTCTCTCTGCAGGGAGAAGATGAGGGACTGAGCAATCAGCGGTATGTGATCACTCATCGGCTCCAATTATGGGGATGAGTGTATTTCACTCTCCCCATAATTTTCTTTGGTCGCAGTCCTGATTATAATCTTCTTCTGCTACTGTAAATTGCAATTGGGTGAATAGCTTAACATGGGGAAAATGTTGCTGATCATTCTTCATTGTCTTAGTTATGTGGGTTGTTGGACTTCCTTTTGAAAATGCTAACTGCCTGGCTGCCATGCTGATCCAGTGATTTCATTAAAGTCCAAGTCGCTGACTCTGAACAACTGTTTATATTAGGTGTTCCAATTTTCTTTTGCTTTTACCTGCTGAGTGTTTAGCCCAGGTCTGTGTCTCGGGAAGTATTTAAACCAAGAAACTAGTATTTGTAAAAGGACTAGTCAGAAATGGTATCTAACATATTTTTCTCAGGGCTTGTATCCCCTTCAATCAGTGGCGTAACCAGAGTTATGGGCGCCCGGGGCAGAACATTTTTTTCGCCCCCCCATATTATATAAACATCCACTAGAACTGTACCCCCCCCCCCCACATATCACCCAGGGAACGGCAATATCTGGTTGTTGTACAGGGGCAATGAGGGCATGCTGGGACTTGTAGTTCCCTAGCTGATATGTTATGAAGCTGTATTCCACCTGAAAGTACTACAATTACATTATAGAACTAAGAATAGAACATAAAATAAAACTTTTTTTTTTCTAATACTCACCTGATCCCTGGATCCACCGACAAGCGCAGCCTCCCGTCTCCCACGCTGTTAGAAGTTGCATACAGCAACTTAGTAGTGGTCGGGCTCTAGGACCATAACCAAGTGCCCAACTTTTCAGAGGGGGTGACACCAAAAAGACTGTCAGTCTTTTTGGTGTGCCCCCCCTCTGATGGTGTCATCCTGTGTGTGCCACACCCCCCACACCCCCATTGTGATGCCACTGCGTAAGGCATTGTATGTGTGTGTGAGCTGAGTGCTGCCCCCATTCCACTATGTGCAATACTGTGGTAGCCAGGCAGTAGCGCTCTCTAACATGTACACTGCTGAACAGTTCTACTATAAGCTGATGGTCGCTAAAGCGACCATCAGCTTATAGTAGAACTGTAAATGCCAGGTCCGTACGACGTACTGAGCTGGCCAGCTGGAAGCACTTTTGTAGCTCCGTATGACGTACGTCCTTGGCAGCGAAAGGGTTAAAGGGTAAGTTCACTTTTCCAAGTCATTTGGGGAAATGGAATTACCCGCTCAAATCTGCCCCCCACTATACTTGGCCATACCCCTCCGCCGATACTGGGGTACTATCTGTGCCTGTGCACTATGGGTTTTGAATTTCACTCGCAAATTGCAAGCACTCATTGGTTAGCGCGATCACCTGACCATGCTGACCAATGAGAAGTGCTTCTTTGAACGGTTAAAATTATTCATTGTATCAGGACAAGTAGATTGTCATGAGGGGCAATCTACTTTAGTCATTGGACAAATAGTTTTTTTTTCACACTCCTGAAACAACTCAAAAATATATCCTAAAAGCATGTTTCATTCAATAATATTAATGTGCTCTCTTGTAAAGCCTGAATTGCACATGCCTACTACAGATGCAATGCCTGTAGTGCTCAGCATACTCCGTGAGATGTTGGACTTGGAATGTGATTAGCAATCAAATAACTTGTCTTTAGACTTGGAGTAGTACTAAGTTCTGAAGGGCAATGAGACCACATTTGGCTGTCAAAGCATTACCAATAATTCCCAGATAGAATTACAAACCCATGGTGGTTTCCCTTAGATAGCAGCTGCCTCGGTGACCAAACCAGTGTATGAAATCAAAATGACATATTACCATGTGCATACTGCTGGCTGCTTGCTGATGCAGAGTTTTACATGTCGCTCATACTTTACTCGGTGATAGCCCTGAGACATGAAGAGGATCACTTCTAACCAATTCAAGTCAATTGTATATGGATCTTGCAAATGGAAAGTTATATTGACAATGTAAAATGGAGCAATAGTTATGAATCAGGTACACCACACGTTACATATACACCATAAACCCATCGCTGGACCTTGATGGTACTTCTGTTTTAGAGGTTTACTCTAATTCTAAACCTTATAATCAAACATTCTGAAAGAACTGATCTGACTTTAGAATCTCCTTTAGATGTACCAATAGTTATGTAGTGTAAGGGCTTGCCTAATAGGATACATATTGAATGGATAGTTTAGGCAGGTCCTCATATTACATATTAAATTGATTGTACAAACATGTCAGATTGTAACATATGTATTGTGAGATTAACAGCCAACCAGATTAAACCTCTCACTGAAGGTTAGAAAATGAAAGGAAGAAATATAAATTGTTCTTTTTTCTGACACTTTGATTATAAAGTTATAGTAGGAAAATGAATGAGGAGGGTACTCACATATTAGATTGTAATCAAGATGAAATAAAATGTACTAGACCATTTACAGCTCAAATAAATGACTGCATCAGCTTAAATCCATCAGCAAATACAATAAAGTAAAGCTGAAAAATATAGCTCAGATTATAAAGATCTATAGACATATTGAGTAGGTAGGTCTCACCTGGCTGTCTCCTTCCATTCCATTTCTTGGCCATCCACAGACAGTAGCTCATCAAGCTCAGTGAAGAGTTGAGGGGGTGCTGGGCCTTCATCTTCTTCACCCAGAATAAAACGTATGCGTTCTGCAGCTGGGGAGACTGTAGAGGTGAAAATACTTCGATTAACAGCCTGGTTGATAATAATTGAATTACGGCTTGGAGCCTGCTGTTTGCTCCTACTAGCATTCAGCGTGTTCTCCAGACTTTCTTGATCAGAAGACATTGTCCCTTTGTTGATAGCCAACTAGACCTAACAGTGTATCTGCTTCTCTCTGTGGCTCTAAGCTCCTTATCAAGTCTCTTGAGTAGGTAGTATTCTCCAAATAAAGTATTTCCAGGCAATTTTGCCACCTTAATAAGCTAAGGTAAGCAAACTTTAATATTTATATGGCAGGGAACCAGTTTCAACCAAACCAGCTTGGGCAATAATACTGGATAGGAGCATCCATCTACAGCTTCTCCGCCCTCCCATTTAAAACGTGCCATAGTCATTGGTTTCATGGTTTAGGGACTTATTACCAACAAGGCAATGTTTAACACGAGACAGTCTGCTTTTTACATGAAGACTAGGACAGAATACATTATGTTAAGGATCAATGCACCTGAAAAACAGGTTGAGGTCAATTTCAGCATAGCTGACAGCAGACTTTTGTTTAGCCAGTGTTTATAAGACTATCATTTCTTAAAAATATGGAAGGCTTTCTTTACATAACTTTTATTGCTGGTATTAGCTATATACCATACCAGTAAAGTTTTATTTTAATGCTTACTGCTACTGGAAACAGCTCATTTTGACAATTCCACACATTTTCAGCAGACTTATCATGCAAATGTATTCTGCAGGTTTTAGCATGTCGAACAACATAGCGGTCCTTCCAAATTTCCGAAATGCCCATACATTATTAGTACAACACATGTTATTCCTCAACTATATTGTATAACAAACAATAACGGCTCATACCAATCATTATATGTTAGCAATTTATGAGCATCCAACAATATATAAGTAGTACACCTATTCGTAATGTTAACAGTTGGAGAAAATATAGCTATAATGTAACATTGCTTTTAAGATTAGATCATTATGCTTTCAGAAACAATGAGTTATAAAATGTTCATGTTAAATCAGACAAGATAATTCAAGATATTTAAAAGCATGTTAAAAAATGACATTTCCCATTTTCCTTCCTTCCTCTACACTAGAGTGTCAGTTCAACTAATATATCAGATGTGAGATGTCTGATATAGGATAAAGCCTTGACCTTGATAATGAGATCTCCATGCTTGAGTTTCAAGGTCTTCAAACCTATTTTGTAAATTACAAGAAGATGTCACTGTCTCTGCTGCATTGTTTAAGGATTATTTTGGAGAACCCAAATGGAGGAATGGGATCACCCGGGACTATCTACTGCAGGACATTTTGGCTGGAAGGGCCCACTGTTGGTGTCTTCAAGTAATATAAGACAACCCGAAAGAGTCCACCTGTAACTGAAACATCACCCAAAATATCACTATTTTGGGATGCCAAGATACAAAAAACACAGTTTACAGTAAAGAAACTGACATGTATCTATATGGAGTCTATGTAAAGTGATTTGTTACTCACAGGTCTTACGTTTGAAGGGCTAATATATACGCAAGTACCAACAGCCACATTCTTTTAAATTATAGCTTTGGATAATTTCAGATATATACTGTATATGAGATAGGATTTTAGTGTTAAAACCTTTAAAATGTTAGTACAGTCTTTAGAACAGTTCAATACTTAGAATTCAACCTTTGGTAAACATTCCTCTTACATTTGCTACATGTGAGGTTTGGTTTCACTGGTTTATTATACCTGCAGCAGCCAATCAAGTGCTTTTGAAAGAAAGCTCGTCATTTTAGTTTTCTTTTTGACGCCTGTTAAGATTTATTTATGAGTGCGGTGATCATATTTTTTAATGTTTACAAGATGCCACAAAACATTTAACTGCTGCTGTGGGGATTTAAACCTTCCAGCTCTGTATGTTTTCCAGTTTTACAGGAGGACACATAACAACGCTGCACAGTTTAATAGCGGTATATGATCTTCAACAATACAGAGAGCAAATAAGTTGATCATAGCTACTGCCAAGTACCAAGTAAAGTCCATTTACTGATCAGTCCATTTACTGTTCCTTGGGGCAGATGTTAGTGGATCAGTCACCTGCTGGCTTCTTGTATGTGAGTGGTACTTTGGTAGTGAGAGCTAAGTTCTTAGGAACCCACATATCAGCATAACTAGGTTGGACTAGATTTCTCATTTACAGGGGTGGACTGCCCTTTGAGGCCCTCGGGCCCGCAGCCGGGAGGGGGCCCATGACCAGGGCTGCCGTCAGGATGGTACAGGCAGACCCCTTGTACCGGCCAGGCCCCAACAAGTCAGCAGTGGGGGCCTGAACCCAGGCTGCCTGTAGTGAAGGAGGATGGTCCCACCCACTTGCCATGGCAACCAGTTGATTGGCAGGGTCCTCCCCTCCTTCCCTACAGGGACCCAGGATCCTCTGCATTGAAGGACAGGAGCCTGTCAATTCGCTTGTTTGGCACCGCCCCCTGCACTGTCCACAATCTGTGGAATCAGGAGCGGGAGTGCTACCGTGAGGTAAGCTGCAGGGGGTGAGAGCTTAACAGAGAGTAGGGGAGGGGGGTTAGCAATGTAAGATGAGGGATGCAGAAGGTGTGGAAGGTAACAGTGTTGGTAGCCATCAAACCCTCTTCCAACACCATTAACTTCTGTACCCTCTGCAGCCCTCTTCCTACAGTGCTCACCTCTGCACTCCATGGCAGGTGAGAGGTGAACAGGGTAGGAAGAGGGATGCTGGGGGTGCAGGTGTGAGCAGTGTAGGAAAAGTGATGCAGGGGGTACAGATGTGAGCAGCGTTAGAAGAGAGATGCAGGGGTGCAGAGTGAACAGTGTAAGAAGAGGTGTGCAGAGGTGGGCAGTCTATGAAGAGGGATGCATGGCATGCAGAGATGAGCAGTGTAGGAGAAGGGATACAGGGGGTGCAGAGGTGAAGAGTGTATGAAGAGGGATGTAGAGGTGAACAGTTTAGGAAGTCCCCTGACTAAATAATCTTTTATGGAGTATAGTAGTCAAAAGCGAAAGAGAATGTTATAGAGTGTAACTTGAGTGCCAGGCCTGTCTACTGGGACTGCTGACAACACATCCAACATGGCAGTGCCCAGCCCACAAGGTAGGCTTCCATGGGCAAATACCATGCATTACTAATAATAAATGCACATATGATCTTATAAGGGCTCTTTAAATTACTAAGACTGGTGATTTAAAAGGTAACTCTAACTTTTGTAGCAATACAAAACCTAAAGACGCCAAACCTGAAAGAAAAGATTATATACTAAGGTTGAAAATGTCCTGACAGTAAGTTCGCAGATAAACCAAGCACCATGTGTGCAACCTGCACAACATTAGACATCCTATGCATACTGAAGCATAAGAATTTTTTCTTCAATTGTAAGCTCGCTTCCTAAAAAAAAAAAACACCCATGACCTAGTGTCTACAGTAACCTTACTGAGGAATTCCGGACCATACATTAAAGTGACATTAAAGTCAGAAATCTTTTTCCCTCCCCCCAATGTTAAAGCACCTGCCTTAAATGATGTTTCTTAATCCGATCTTCTTTCCTGTCGTTTTCATCTGTCCCTCCAGCGCTGCAGCGGTGGGTCTGCGATTCAACGCTGACTCCTCTGAGCTTGCTGGCACTTCCTGTCCCACGGTGTCTGCATGCGGGTGCACGCGTCCATAGACTTACCTTGTGACTCTCCTCACGTTCTGGTCGAAAATGTGAACTGCGCATGCACCCGTCCCAAGATGCTTTGGGGACCGGCCAAAATTTTCACCTTTTGAAACGGGAGCACGCGGGGAAGACACAGGTAAGTATTAACCCTTTTCAAAGCGTTTTGGTTTTGTTTTTGCACTTTTTGCATATATTTACTGCTTGCTAGCAGTAGATATATGCAAAAAAAACGAAGGGTTTAATAACCCTTTAAGTTCTTTTATTTTTAAAATTGTTGGCTTCCATAATGTAACATCACCTACGGCTCTTAAAATGGTTTATAACTTTTAAAGCATCACAAACCTTTAATCAACAATGCCAAGTGAAGAGCTTAGTTTTCAGGTTAGCTGTAGAAAACAGCTGCTCAATAATATAATTATGTATTACTTTTACAGGTATTCACATAGCGCTGAAAATTTGCCCAGCACTTTACATATTGTACATGAGTCCTTGCCCACAAGGAACTTAAAATTTAATGTCCCTATCTCACAGGCATACATACACACACATCTAGGCAGGAGCCAAATGAACTGCTATGTCTTTTGTAAGGAAACCTGGAGGAAACCCACACAAGCACAAGGAGAACTTTATTGTACTTTTTCTTTTTGCTTCCATGCAATATGTATTTCTCCTGCTAACCAAGACCCTATGCAGACAGGTGAATTAGTGCACGTATGTCAGTTTTTCTGTGTTTGGCAAGCTTTGTGTTAGTGCCAGCCTGCAAGTGGATGTGTGTGACAATCACCATTCCGAACATATGTGGATGGGGACCATCCTGCACACATGAAAGCATGCATAGAGGATATAAAAACCTGTGTGTACAGTACCTATTATTGGAGCCAATTTACTAAAGTGGTGGGGGGTGTTCACATTTAGGGCCAATTCACACTAGCAGCTGTGCTACCACATACAGCTGCTGCTGTGCGTTGCCAGGCAGAGTGCCAAGGCGTCGATCTGATGCATTGCACTTTTACCTTTTTTTCTTGTTAGAATTTTATTGAAATGCAAGGAGTGACATTTCAGTAAGTTCTATGGGCACAGCGCTGTACATTGCAGTTGTTCCACGTCGCATCCCACTGCTTGCAGTACTTTTTTCAGTGCACACCACCACAACATGGTGGTGTGAACTGAGCACATTTAAAACAAGGCGGATTGCCTTGTCTTGCATTGGGGCTGTGCTAGAAAAAAGCAGTCAACACAGCCCCAACACATCTGGTGTGAATCCAGCCTTAAAGCACACCTTTACACTCATAAATCAAATTCTACCAATGCATTCCTCTATGTATGATAATTAATAATAACATAGACATGTCAGATGTAAAATGCTGTGATTTTGAAATACTTACATTTGCAGAGCATTCACTTCCTGCTTTGTAATTACTCCAGTTTGCTAAAGCATTGCATCCTGGGAAGGTTACATCAGTAGAGCATTGCTGGGAAATCTAATCTCAGAGAAAGGCATTTTGCTCCCCTGAGATAATGTGCATGGTCACATGTCTAATCACATGTGCCAATGTTCAGGAAGTAAAAGGAGATCTAGTAACCTGCCCTAAGTAAACATGGCCACTGTCCGAAGACTGGGAAAGAAAAGAGAAATAAGGTATGCAACGATTACAATGCCTGCAATTATCTAGAAGTATGTGTTTGTAGATTGTCATTAAAAAACATTTCTAAAGGTGTGTTTGTTGTTATTTTAAAGATATGGGTAAAGGTCTGCTTTAATATTCAGTCATTTGCTAGCAAATATCCTATTTTCTTTTTGATTTCCCTTGCCGGTGATTGGGTATTAAAAGTGAACACAAGTTAACCTTGTTTACTAACACTTTGCATAGTGAACGTAAGTCAACACCACTGTAAATATAAATGCACTGAGAAAACAGGGAGTAAATCGGTAGTCCAGAAATGGATGGCTCTGTTTTTAAGCGACCTGTATTTACCTTGTCGCCTTTATGAAAATGCAGCACATAATCTAATTATATAATTTGTTTGGTCACACGTCTCCAATACCTGATTATTAGGCCACATGTACTTCACTACCTTTTCTCTAAGTTAATGAGCCATTCACACTCTGGATGCATTAAAGCAATAGAACACCCCATTCTCGTCTACTGCACTAAAAATACAAAAGTCACCAACTGGTCAAAGAGCAAAATGTCATGTGATGGAGCCTTGTTCTCAGACAGGACGCCACACAGCTTCATACAGGGATACTTTAATGTTCTCATTTCCATAATAATTCAGCACATTTATTTGTGAAACATACCTTTACTTTACATTTTAGAACCCTTAAACTCGCGTTGGTATGTATACTTCATTAAAGTGTTTCTAAAGGCGCCCCCCTCCAAAAAAAAAGAATTGAATATATAGATGTGCTGGCTGCTTTAGTCTGCTTTATCTGGCATATTTTCATTTTTTGCGCCTAGTGATCCTGACAGTGGCACACTTCTTGACGTACTGTAGGGTAACAATGCTCATTCACCGTACTGTACTTTTGCCGGAGCTATGTTGTCACTCTAGGCAGCTCTACTGATGGCTTGGTCTAGAAACATCTCACCCTCTCCTCATCTTCATAACATATGTGGGAAGTCTTCTGAAGTTCGCAAAGGTGAATTGGGCAGGACTGATAATGCTGCTTGAGACTACTGTATAGGCAGAGTCAGGGCTGTCCCTTTAATGGGGAAGGCTGAGGCTGTTGCCTCAGGCGGCATCTCTTTGGGTCACGTGGGGGGGGGGAGCAGGCAGAGTGTTTGCAGTGTGCCTTCTGCCCCCTTCCCGGCTACAGCATCCCAGGTTGCTGGAAGCAAGGCGGGTAAGGGCCATACACATCTCCCCATTCATCTTAGCAACCTAGGATGCTCTGGCTCGGCACCCACCCAGCTCCTGGCAACCAGTGATTTCATTGGTTGCCAGGAGCTG
>NW_017306392.1:509723-526174 GCF_000935625.1 Nanorana parkeri
TTAGAAATATAATAAAATATAATATATTAAAATTATAAAATGTTTTTAATGGTATATTTAAAAGAGCAAAGAAGGCAAAAAAGAGAAGTTCATTGTTGGGGTTAACTTACACTTGAATTATCTGCTCAAACTGTATCTGTAACTCAGACAACAGTAAATCCTGTGCCACAATAGAAAGCATGTAACTCAATTTACACTCTACAAATGTGATATCTTTGACTTTGTAGCATGTGTGCACACAGTGTCATCATACATGCAGAAATGAATATTTGTAGATGGATGTATGTGAGCAGCCCATTTACTGGCCAAAAGATGGCTGATTGTGCTAATGAGAAATCAGTCCAAGTACTGCACATATTTCCCAAAATGCATTTTACATTCTTGACTGAGGAGAATGGGAAACAGAAAGGTATGGAATATTTTAAAGCATTGTTCTGTTCCAGTCTGTGAGTATTGAATATAACTGAAGCTTTAAAAGGACTCCAGGGGAAAAAATTAGTATTTAAAATCGGCTGGCAAACTAAGAGTTAAGTGCAACTACCTATATGCCACCTCCTGGAGTATAGCTTTTACTATACTTCTGGTGCACCAACACACGTGTAGACAAACTCCGGCTCTCTAGCTGTGTTAAAACAGCAGGTATTTAGCAAGCTTCAGTAGGCATGTGGCAAGTTTTAGCAGACATTTAGACAGTTTAAGTAGTCCTATAAAGGATTCAAGGAAATTAATGTTTTCTAATAATATGTACAAGCTTGTTGAATACGATGCCTTCAGATAAGCATTTTGAACCCTACATTAAAAAATGCCTGTGTATACTGTGCTTTAGATTAGTACTGCCTTTGTGGTATTAATAATCCGTTGCTACTGGAGTCATGGACAGCCAGTTTATAGGAAGTAAAGCTCCGCTAGGGGCATGGTTGTGCCTATGCAGAAGATTACTGGTAGAACAAATTATGTACCTGCTTTAAACTACAATTTTAACTTTAAACTACAATATTCATACAGTGGGATGTTATTGCTCAGTGCATTAGTCTTATCCTAACCATACAAAGAAAATAATTCATCAGTAATATGTCTGTTCTTCAAATGATCATGGTGAAAGTCTTTTGAAAGTAAATCTCATCTACATCAGTGCTCCTACAGTGAAAAGTCCATATTGCCAATGCCAATGTCTTCAGGCTATCTGGAGTTAGAATTCTCCAGACTGATGTTGACCTCTTCAATCAATGATTACAACTGAGTATGTACAGCTGTTTAATACCCACAAGTATATGCAGGATTATAAAGAACATTTCAATTATAACTGTATCAACTAAAAACTTGGCCTGCACATAGGCAATGAGTAGATGCAACTGTTCTATATTGTGTTGTGGTTTATACTTTAAATATATAACAAGATAAAAAAGGCATAAGATTACAAGTATTATTGCTCAATACTGTACACCTAGTTGATTGGTGTCTCGTGACATACCCGCTGCAGTTTTACATCTTGTTAAAATATCATGATGCCAGTCCAGGGCTTCGTTTAATGTAAAATCTAGACAATGTATAACTTCTAGGTAAAAATGATTACAGCTATAAAGTAGTATAGTAAAGTGTAAAATGTATGGTGTCTAAACTGCCTGTTTTACACTGTTTAAGATATGCAATAAAACATTGGGTGTACTGTGTATTTATCTTACCAGTAATTCAGATATTCTTACTATTAAGTAAAGCAAGGGGAAAGGTGATAGCTGTAGTTACACTTCAGTATGATACTGCAATTAAAATCAAAAGAAGATACGTGTATAAAAGTCCAATGAGAGCACCAAATAATACGATAAGAGTCCAAAAACATTGATGAGACACTGGATTCAAATTTTCAGAAGATCAGTCAGAAAGTTGTGATGCACAATGGCTGCAGTGAGGCTGCTCACAACAAAAAGGCTGTCCCTCAAACAAGGGAACCCAGGATTGATGATACATGTATATAAAGTCCAATGAATGTGCCAAACAAGATGGTACAAGAGTCTAAAAACTTTGATGAGGCACTAGATTCAAATATTCAGATCGGTCAGAAAGTTCTAAAGCACAATGGCTCCAGTGAGGCTGCTCAACAAAAACAGGATGTCCCTCGAACTAGGGGAACACAGACTTGATGATACATGTATATAAAGTCCAATGAATGTGCCAAACAAGATGGTACAAGAGTCTAAAAACTTTGATGAGGCACTAGATTCAAATATTCAGATCGGTCAGAAAGTTCTAAAGCACAATGGCGGCTCCAGTGAAGCAATTCTCAACAAAAAAAAAGGAGGTCCCTCAAACGAGGGAACCCAGAATTGAAGACACATGTATATAATCTTCAATAAGAGCTCCAAAGACAGTACAAAAGTCCAAAAACTTTTAATAAAAGAAAGGTCACTTATATGTCAACACAGAACAGCCAACGTATTTTGGCACAAATCACCAGGCATGAATTATTTGCTGTGTAGGGTATAGCCAAAATCAGTTTTGCTGATTCAGTGATTTTACCTATACCCTACACAGCAAATCATTGACTCTAAAGTGTCCTCTGCCATCATCCCAAGGACGCAGTGAGCCTGAAGGCATAGTATTGTCTAGGCATCCTCACAAAACAGAAGGTGCATTTAGAAAGAATTCCAAACAAAAGTAAAATGTTTAGAGCAGTACACAAATCATCATTTCTAGAAGGTCCAAATAACACAGCAAGTATTGCCTTGTTAAGATCAGGTCCACTTTAAATATGATGCACAAATAATACACCTAACAAGACAAGACCAATTAACTGAACAGCAGTTTGAGATAGCAGCACATAGGAAAGTATCAATTTAAGACCAGTACATCAGCAGATCGGACAGATGTGTTTTTGCTGAAGCCTTTCACTGTATAGCCTATTGAATTAATGACAGACAGCTACTGCCTTTGCAAAAAGGCAAACAGGTACTATACTTCATAAACCACAACAATATTTGGTGTATTATGCAAAGCCCACACAAAGAAAGATTGGTCTGCCAACAGTTAATATATGTTTACATTCAACAACCACTGTGTATATACTGCATAGCACAGTTCAACATATGCAATAAAATGTAAACAAATACTATATAATTTACCACAACATAACATACCAACAAAATGTTCTAACAACATTTGATATCAATAATAATAAAAAAAATATCGTATGGATGGGTCTAACAAGATACTTAATTTGCCTCTGGTGCTACTCATTGTAGTTCAAAGTTATGGTGACATTATTGTGAAGGCCCTGACACCAGGGGCGTTTCTAAGTTCCTAAAAGACCTAGGTCATCCCTGGGCACCTAGACTAAAATGGTAAATACCATGATAAACAATGGGTTTTAGGAAGTTTCTCATGATGTGAATGTAACATAAAAATCTATTTTATAATATTGCTTAAAAGGGAAAAAAATTATAATTAAAGAGCTGATAAACAAAATGATGTTCCAAAAGAATAATGTGCTTATAATATACTGCATGTCATTGTTAATCAATGGTCTAATTTTGTTAAGTGAAAAAGAAATTGGCATTGTGAGGTTTAAGTAAATAAAGAAAACAAGTACTTAATTATAGATGCCATATTCTATAATTATCTAGCCAACATTATTCTAAAGAACTGTAAGGGGAAAATGCAGTTACTAGTGGTGGTAAAATGGATGACCATGAAAGGATTATACGCTGCTCAAAAAATTAAAGGAACACTTTGAAAACACATCAGATCTCAATGGGGATAAATATCATGCTGGATATCTACTGTATACTGGACTGGGTAATGTGTTAGGAACAAAAGGATGCCACATCATTTGATGGAAATGAAAAATTATCAACTTACAGAGGGCTGAATTCAAAGACACCCCAAAAATCAAAGTGAACAAATGATGCAGCAGGCTATTCCATTGTGCTGATTTTTCATTGCAGCAACTCAAAATGGTACTCATTAATTTGTATGGCCCCCACGTGCTTGTATGGTTGCCTGACAACATCGGGGGATGCTCCTAATAAGACGACGGATGGTGTCCTGGGGTATCTTCTCCCAGATCTGGACCAGGGCATCACTGAGCTCCTGAACAGACTGAGGTGCAACCTGGCGTCGTAGGATGGAGCGAGACATAATGTCCCAGAGGTCTTCTATTGGATTCAGGTCAGGCGAGCGTGGGGGCCATTCAATGGTATCAATTCCTTCATCCTCAAGGAACTGGCTGCATACTCTCGCCACATGATTCCGGGCATTGTCGTGCACCAGGAGGAACCCAGGACCCACTGCACCAGCGTAGGGTCTGACAATGGGTCCAAAGATTTCATCCCGATACCTAATGGCAGTCAGGGTGCCATTGTCTAGCCTGTAGAGGTCTGTGCGTTAACCCATGGATATGCCACCCAGACCTTCACTGACCCACCACCAAACCGGTCATGCTGAACGATGTTACTGGCATCATAACGTTCTACAAGGCTTCTCCAGACACTTTCATGTCTGTCATATGTGCTCAGGGTGAATCTGCTCTCATCTGTAAAAAGGACAGGGAGCCAGTGGTGGACCTGCCAATTCTGGTGTTCAATGGCAAAGGCCAATCTACCTCCACGGTGACAGGCAGTGAGCACAGGGCCCACTAAAAGATGTCGGGCCCTCAGGCCACCCTCATGAAGTCTGTTTCTGATTGTTTGGTCAGAGACATTCACACCAGTGGCTTGCTGGAGGTCATTTTGTAGGGCTCTGGCAGTGCTCATCCTGTGCCTCCTTGCACAAAGGAGCAGATACCGGTCCTGCTGATGGGTCAAGGACCTTCTACAGCCCTGTCCAGCTCTCCTAGATTAACTGTCTGTGTCCTGGAATCTCCTCCATGCTCTTGAAACTGTGCTGGGAGACACAAAAAAACCTTCTGGTATTGATGTGCCATCCTGGAGGAGTTGGCATGCCTGTGCAACCTCTATAGGGTCCAGGTATCGCCTCATGCTACCAGTAGTGACACTGACTCTAGCCAAATGCAAAACCAGTGAAAAACAGTCAGAAAAGATGAGTAGGGAAAAAAATGTCAGTGGCCTGTAAAACCATTCCTGTTTTGGAGGTCAACTCATAGTTGCCCATCTAATGCACCTGTTGTTAATTTCATTAACACCAAAGCAGCAAAAACTGATTAACAACCCCCTCTGCTACTTAACTGACCTGATCAATATCCCAGGAGTTTCATTGACTTGATGCTATGCTGATTAAAAAGTGTTCCTTTAATTTTTTTGAGCAGTGTACTTGGGCAAAGAACACCAGGGTAGCTCAGTAGATGACCTGGAGTAGTTGCATAACATGCAACTGAATTACCAATGGAAAAAATTTAAATATACTTGCCCCTTAAATCCCTACTTGCCCTATGTGCCTCTGTTGCTGGAAAAACACGGAAGCCAACATCCTGGCTGACACCTGCTGCCATAATGCCCCTGAATAGTGACCAGTACATTTGATCCATTTGGGCTTTGCAATGTGTTATCATGTGAACAAAGACGGTCCAGCACTAAAATAGGCCAATCCGTAACTTCACAGAGATTTCCAATTATGCACACAATCGCCTGCTGTTCCTGATTAATATACTACCCAAGCATTGAGAGCAATACATAGACTAGTGGCAGTCAAGAAGTCCATATCCAGTTTAAGTAAAACAGTCCAAGAAAAAGAACCTATTTTTTACATGTCTACGTTAAAAGAGAACTATTGCCAAACCTTTTTTTTTTTGTTTGTTTTAGTCCTCTTTTGGATCAAAGGAGTACATTTACTAATATACTCCTGTGACCCAAAGTCAGCATCTAGCGGACCACTGAGTACTACTGCAGCCGGGTAAGATCATAACAATATTGTCGGGATCCACCGCGCTGCCTGTCTGTCCCCCCAATGTGCACTGGAGGAACAGGGGGATAAATCCTTGCTGGGAGTGGTAACTGACACCGTTCTCAGCAGGGAAAAGACCATGAGCTGATTGATCAGCGGTTCGTGATCGCTCAGCTCTCAATCTATAGAGACGGCATGTGACAGCTGCAGTGTCACACGTTGGCCCTAAGTATTGGGAAGAGTACATTTTAGTCTCTCAATACTTCTCCTTTAAGAACTCAATAATACCTGTGCAATATTGTATGCATTATTATGGGTTGCCTCTTGCATGTGTTACATTTATCTCATTTTGGTTTTTATGCATGTCCATTAATTTCATGTAATTGATGTAAAAAAAACTTTGTCTTTTTGTAATATGCACTGCAATGCATTGCTGGTATCTGTACAGACAGCATTGAAAACAATGTTTGTTTTCCAGTAGATGTATTCCTGTGCAATAAAACACACATTATATCCCATGGGTGTGAAAAGGCCCTAAATAAGTATTATATTAGTTCATAATACCTGTGACTGGAGTAAGCACCAAAGAGTCTGCGGTGACCTTAGAATTAACGATATACTCAAAAACCTTCACTGGTTAGTCACTTTTAGCCCAAGTGAAAAAATTAACGATCAGCCCAAATACGCTTGTTAAGTTTCTTTGTTGAACACAACTTTAATTACAGTGTGATGTATTTGCCACACATTTGTCCTTTTTGTAGCATGCTAATGTTCCATTTCCATGTTTTAATGAAATGGGTCTAATTGACCAGTTAAGAGTGTATTAAACCTATGTTAATTATTGTTAAATTGCTTAGAAGAACCAAGAAAGCCTGGGGTTACATTTACAAATTCTTCTAAATTAACAAGACTTGTAAGTTGTAATTAGGGAAACAATTTGTTGTAATGCTGACATGCATCACATGATGAATTCATGAAGGTAAGGTCATAAACATGAACATACCACACGTTTGGGAGTGTGACCTTTGCTTTGGCTCTGCCTCTTACACTACTAGACGAATGTGCAGCTCCGTACTCCTGACTGGCTTCTCATTGCAGAGCAAAGATAACTCAAAACCTTCAGTACTTCAGTATTCTTCCTAAAGTCTGTTGGTAAGTATATATCTTTACATTATTTATTTTTATTTTTCCCTTTACACATTTTAACATACACTGATCTATAAAAACCACTATACTGATACTACACTGAGACAGAATGACTCAACACCTTGGTGCTATAATCTGATAGTGTGTGAGGTGTACAATTCCAGAAAAGATAATGTAAGGAGACCAGAGTTGTACAGGAGAATATTTATCTTGTTAGAAATGTTCAATCTTCACTGCTCTCTCTTGATAATAATATGACAGCATCCTATTCCAGTACAAGGAGCTCACCTTGTGCATTGAACTGCAAATACCCCTATTCAAAGAAAAATCGTTTTTGGAGGGTCTGATCAGATATCGTCTTGTATGCTCAGTTTTACTCTCACAGTCATGATTTACCAGTAGTAAAATGATTAAAAGATGTATTAAACAATGTACCCTGCGTTTTCAAACTTTTTGGACCCTGCAGATTTTTGTTACAGGTAAACAGAACATAAAAATGGTATACTACATAACATAAACAGATGACAGATTTGACATATTCATATGTCATATTTTAAACCGTATATGATCATTTGAAAAGCATGCGTCTCTAGTTATAAGCTGTTTTTGACATATCAAATCACCTCATTATTCTATGCTATCCTTGCTCTATTTTATTAATAGCATGTGTTTATTTAAGGCCATAACATTGATTCCTGGCAATACTTTAGGCTGTAGTGTTCTCACAGATCCCAGTCAAATCGTGCAGTAAAATGTCATTTAATATTTATGTGTCATAAAAGGACAAAAATGGACCTAAAGAACAAAATAACTTGCCAAAATATTGACTCTGTATTAAAATTCTCCGACAAGAGGACGGTTTACTAATGAGGGCACATTTTTTGCCACAGATCTGAGTTCACTTTTAGACTCAGCTAAAAGGTTAGTAGGTGGGGTAGTGTCAGGTAAGGTTTTCATGTAGCATCAACCCTTAATCACGTTTTATAGAATGGTGATGCCCATAATCAAGATAATCCATTTAGTTTTAAGTGAATAAAATCCCATTGTAGGCTGACCTTCTAAACTACCCCTTAATGACTCTCTCAAAATAAATGGATACCCTTGTGAATCCATTTGTGGTAATGCGATTAACAAAAAGCCATAATCTCTGCAACAAATATTTTAAAGAAAGACCCCTGATGTCTCCAAGAGGACCTGTCACTTCCATTATGCTATCACATAGGGGGCAAAAAGAAAAAGAAAAGAAAAAAAAAAGAAAAGTTTAAAGTATTAAAGTGACATATAATAAATAAACAATCGCATTATTTTTACATTATTTAAAAACAAGTGTGTGTTTGCGTTTTTATGCACATACACGAGCAAATGCAAACAAGAAGGGTGCGCCTATGTGCAAAAACGACTTAAATACAGCACACGTTACATATCCCCGCAACGTAAGAGCAATAATTCTACGGCCATCACTCACAATTAATTCTAAACTGATGAGCGGTAAAGGCTTTTCGACTATTGGCATTTTTGAGTACCCTATTTTTTTGCCATTTCAAGGGCATGTGCAGTTTTAATGCTTGACATGTTTTGTATCTATTTACCAAATGTAACCTCATCCTTCTATTTTACCCAAAAAGTAAGTATTACATTGTATTTGCATGTACTATAATTATTTTTAGTGTATTTCCCCTAACAATATGCATTTGATAAACATTTGCACAAATAACGTGCAACATAAAAAAGGCAACTAGCTTTTTTTATTCTACAGGGCTTCTGCTTTGATGGCTGTAAACAGTTCGCTAGACAAAAAAATCAGTTTTTAACATGTGTGTGCAAAAATGAAACAAAGTGCCCCAGTCCCAAAGTGGTTAAAATAACAGAAAATACCCCTAAAGTACTACATTTAATATATAAAAACTTAGATCCCTTCAAGTATCGTTCTGGAGGTGCAATTAGAATTTTGGAGTACTTCTTTCACCTGAATCTATGTGAGTAAAATGAAAAGCAAAATTACCCTACGGCATATTCCATTGTCTCATGAGCATGCTATTTACACATAAGTGTCCCTCCATTGCTTTTTAGGAATATGATGGGGCCCTAAATCAAGGAAGCACATTCTTGCTCACAATCATTAGGGGTAAGGGTAATTATTAAGGGTACTGTTACAGTAATGTGTACACATACTGGTATATTATTTATAACTTTTTTCTGCATGTTCTTCTGTGGGAGGTATACTTCAATAATTAACCATTCCACACCAACACCCTGTAAATGGTTATCTGGTAAATTGACAAAATGCACTGATTTCATTACGTCAAAAGTAATTGTGTAATTTCCTTGGCGTAAGAACATTTTTTCTTGTGCATAGGTATTACACATTACCTACATCATTCCGTGTGACATGCAGAAGCTTCCCGGACCTATGTACAAGACCAGCTGTTAGCAAGCAGAGGATGACACTTGTGTCTGTTGTGCTTCTAGGGTGCCTGGCAGTCATCAACAAAATGAAAATATTCTTGATGGGGAATTTTGTTCATTCTAGTGACAACTCCTGGACACTAGAAAACACACAAATATACACAGTGCACTAGAAGAGCCTGCTTACGTGAGCTTCAATATCCATTTTTAAAGGGCAGTGTCTTGATTATATACTGAATATAGACTGATTGCCTCGCAGGTGTATACATGTATAGTGTGGGTATGTATGACAAAGAAAATAAGACAAAACGGGGGGCATAGCAGGGACTGCTGTAAAAGCAGGTACAACTTAGAGATGTGATGGTAACTGGCCAATTGGATGATGCTGAAAGCTGCGTCTCAAAATGTGGCTTCTACTAGTAGCAATCATTTTTAGAAGTATCTTATTACTTAATTTTATTTAAAAAAGGACCTCAATGGGCCACTAGGACAGTACTTCCTGATGCCTGTGCTGTGTAGTTTCCTCTCTTTCTTCCTGTATTAGCAATCAAATTCAGTCTGAGTGGTGGCTTTGACAAACATCTTTGAATTTATTTTGTTTAAATCAGGCTTTCTGTATGCTCAAGACAAGGAGCCTGCAACGGGTCTGTTTGAGAAAAGGTCTCCTGTATCACAAGCTTTGGTTCTTGACTCTCCACAATACTGAGAAAAAGTCGCACTATAGCAATGCCTTGGTAAAGAACTTAACAGGTATGTATCTCTAGATTTATTTTGACTGGAGCACACGTGTAATATGATGATGGACAATGTGTATATTAATAGACTTATGTATAGCGCCATACAGATAAGAAGCAAGATGAGGGAATACTAAAAGATAAAGCAATTCTGTTTGTAATTACACCTCATATATGAGCGTGTGATGTTTTTTTGAGAGTATGCAATACTGCA
Source organism: Nanorana parkeri (assembly GCF_000935625.1). NCBI lineage: Eukaryota > Metazoa > Chordata > Amphibia > Anura > Dicroglossidae > Nanorana > Nanorana parkeri. The sequence goes on from NW_017306392.1 coordinate 520,056, forward strand.
TATATATACTGTATATATATATATACACAGACACACATACACAGTATATAAATATAAATAAACATAAAATTTTGAGAAAATGCAATACTGCATATATATACTGTATATATATATATATATATATATATATTATATGGCCAAAAGTATGTGGAAACCCCTCCAAATTATTGAGCTCAGGTGTTTCTAGTATAGGGTACAGATATTTTAGACATTTGCGTGTTTCCAACCGTGCGACAACAGTTTGGGAAATGTCCTTTTCTGTTTTAGCATAACTATGCTCCGTGCACAAAGTAGGGTCCATAAAGCAGAGATGTGCGGTCAGGGGAGGCAGGTGCGGCAGAACCTCACCTAGTATTATGGAGGAAAAAGCTGTCAGCTTCAAGTCTATAGCGGAGAGCTTTTTCTCCATTCAGACCAGCTTGTAACAGGTTACACAGCAGGGAAAGACTCCCCACTGTGTAACCCATCATGGACGGAGCGCTGGATGTTAAATTACAGGCAGCGATGCATCCAGCTTTTGACAGCTAACTTAGGTTACACAGCAGCGGGCTTCCCCACTGCTTGTGTAACCTAACATAGTGAGGCAAGAGCTGCAACAGCCTCTAATTGTTGTTAGAAGCGTGAGCTCTGTGAATGGTTTGGACCAATGGCAAAGCACTATTGGTCCAAGCTGTCCAATAAAAAAAAACCGGAAACATAACAATGAGGACATCGATCTCGATGGCTCACCAGTGACGAGCAAGTGAGGGACAAGGAGGCTCCTCCCTGCCTCCTCCCTCCCTCCTCCACACATAGCTCTGTGACTGGGTTGGGCGTAGATGGGTTGGGGGCGGGCACTATTCTTTACCTGGGTTGATATTAATATCAATGAATGGATCAGCATTTTATATGTATGGCATTTTGCACGCAGGAGCAACAAAAAAGTTCAACAATTCCTTCTGCATCTCAACTTCTCTATGGAAACTGATATTCAAGTTTATTCGACCTCATAAGCCAAAACATATTTCCAATAATGCACAGCACCACACGCAACCTTTTACTTTGTAAATACTTGTCTTTTATCTTTAATATGGGATTAAAGGATATTTTCTCCAGCTAAGTACTTGAAATCCAGATAATCATAAAAGCAATCTGCAATGTCCAATATATGTTAATTACTCATATTTATTTTGGTTTTATGTCACGAGTGTGCATTAGCAACATAGCGATAGCAGGCATGTCAAATCAATCGGCTGTTTTATTTTACTAAGCAATCCTGTGTAGTGCCACTTATTTGTTTCCAAGCAACCTGTCCAATACACAATCTACTGTTTTGAAGCCAGTTTATCTACTGTTATATAATTATTAATACAATCCAGCTTAAAGATATTTAAAGAGGACCTGAACACTGGAAGTTGTGCCCAAAAAAGACAGACACAAGGGGCAAAGTAATGCCTCTGGTCTCCCTGCAGCTCATCTTTTACCCATTATTGACATACCATGCCTTGTTCTGCACTGTGTCGTTGTGTGGAGGTGGCCATCTTGGTTGTGACGGGGCTTTGATTCCACATGTCAGTGCCCCCAGCAAGCAGAACAGTGAGCAGTAAGGTACAGACATCACCAAATTTCACTCCAATCTCCTAGACTAGCAGTCAGAGGCAGCAGTGCCTTAGATATCTCCCTGCAGATATACAGCTATGAGGCTGTAAGTACAGAATTGCCCAGGCCATGCCAAGAAGTGCACTGCTATTTTTCATGAGGAATTCAAGACAAAAGATATAGTTTAAAATAGGGATGCACAGATACTTTTCGAGTACCAGTGCAGATACTTGGCATTTTCATGAGAACTACCAGGGTTTCAGGGGTTGCAGCTGGGACCTGGCTCTGGTACTCCACCACTGTCCTGAAATCATTAGTCTATATTGTTTTAGAAAATAATACAATAAACAAAAATGTATCAGTACTCGTACTTGTAAGTACTCGGCAAGTACCAGTACTCGTACTCGCAAAACTGGTATCTGTGCATCCCTTTATTTATATTTATAAAAACAAAAATCGTACATTAAAACAGAGATGTACAAATCCCAGGAGCTCTGTGTGCTCCTTACAAATGACAGCTGCCTCCTAATTTTTGAATTTTTCTCTAGTCTAGTCTTGGAGCTCAAAAGTATCGGTACATGTACTCATACTTGTACCGAGTACTGTACTTGGTATCTGTGCAACTCTAGTTTAAAAGGTACTTTTTTTTAGGCACCGTTACCACTTATAGATATTTCCTATAACATAGCAAATTTTTTTATTTCAGGTACATAATATTGAAGAGACAACATTGTTTATACACCCATGAGAACTGAAGGTGGGGACCAAAAGACTATAGTCATGAAGAAGCCAAGTCTGCAGAGGTACGGTAATAAGTCTATTTGTATTTTACAGAAGACCAGCAGAAAAGTTCTGCGATATGAATCTAATGCCTGGTTCACACAGGCGATTTATTGCGCGGATTTAGCCACGCGATATCGTGCAAAACACAGATTTGCATTCAAGTTAGTGGAGGCTGTTCACGCCTTTCACATTTTCTGTTCACATTTTCAGGTTAGCTGTACTTAGTGGCAGTGGGTGAGACTATTAAAGGAATGTTAGGACTCATTCACATCGGCCCGCACACTAAAATGTGTGCACGCTGGTGTATGATGTGTAGTGAAGATGATGGATGTTGTCACTCAGGAGTAATGCATTGTTGGTGGCAGTGGCAGTAATAGTAACCCCCTAGCATATCTGTAAGTGGCAGCATTAATAACTCCCAGCACTGATTTAAGTGGGCTCAATACTAACCCCCAGCATTGGTGTTAGTGGGCGCATTAATAACACCCAGCTTTGTTGTCAGTGGGTGTTGGTATCAGTAGGAATAAAAATAAACCCCTCCCTTCACTGGTGGTCAGTGGCAGTAATACTAAGACATACTAAACTATTCCAGCATCCTATTAAATTATATGATTCATCAAAAGGCATTTACATCTGTAGAAACTGCAACAGTGCTTACACATCTGTCCACATCTGTTCACACAAAAAAAACATACAATAAATCTTATTATGTAATAATTGAATGCATAATTGGTACATTTTATACTGATCAGTAATAATACATTGGTGTAGTTTACTTACCTGTGCACATGCCCCCACGCTGTTGTCTCTCTACCCATCGGCCAAGACTACACAGAACTTCTTCTACCAGATAGAGATCACTGCACTGGACAATTCCCAAATTCTTTTAGTGTCAGGTGCAGAGAGGATTCCAGTGCCTGGCAACCTGCTGCCACTTTGCCATGTTGTTAAATGCCCCCACCCCCAGCACGCCCAACCTAGGTATGCCAATGTACTGAGGTTATGAATATTTGATGTAAGATGTAACACAGAAATTATTAGTACAAGTAACATTAAATATATAAACCTCACTATGGTAAGAATGTGGCACTGCACTGGGCTACAGTACATATGAAGATGACAAGGGGGGAAAGACATCATTAGTGGAACTTCAAAGCACTGAATTTGAACAGCAGAGCTGCAAAACTAAATATTTGTTGCATACACTGCCACCCATTCAGTCTCCACAAACAACACAATTATTGATAACTGATTTATTCTGTTTCCATTTTGGTTAGGCTGGCAAGAGCAAATGCAGTTGGCTACCATTTCAGTTATTGCAAAAATATGGATCAAAACATTTTTGACATAACTAGTTCAAAGTTTTGAATGTCCCCGTACGGCTCAGTATATTTATATAATGTTTTGCTAAGGGGTAACAATGCTTTGTCTCTTGCATTTATGTTAATAAGAAATGAATACCACCCACGTGTTTTCTCCTGCTACTGTACAGCTAAAATGGGAACATGGCCATTAAACAATGAATGGAAGGGAAATGAGGTGTGTCAAGGGTCTTAGCCTGAAGTCACATACCCTGAGAGACCAAGTTCACCCTCTGGACCTTCCTCCCCACTACTTGTAAGATCTGTTATCAGTGTGGGAGTTCCAAAGCATTAATTTCCTTGCAGATTACTTCACTAAATGAAAATAAATGGAATCCAACTAAATACAGAGTAACTTTCAAACACAAGGTTTGTTTTTGTTTTTTTTTCCATAAATGCATATGCTACATTATATTGTTTCCAAGAAAAGGACTAAGGTTAAGTGCTCCGTGGAAAAATCAAATTACTAAAAAAGCCATACAAGTTAAACTGGAGCTCAGCCATGTAAATAATAAATGTATCTAACATTACAATATAATATAACAACTAGGAGAGAAAAGTCTATGTTGGATTTCCCAGACTATAATTATTTTTTCTGCTAATGTTAGTTGTGTAGGTTTCTGCTTGGTAAATGGACATGAATTGACAATTTTCTGTAACTATATCTTACAAAATAGAACAAAAAAATGTTTACATTCACTGTTTAGACTTTTAAAAGCAAAGGTAGGTTTACGGGAAACCTACCATTTTGAATGCAAATTCCATCATATAGACAGGTATATGTATTCATTAGTATTTATTAGCAATCAATCAATCAACATTATCAATTAGCCCAATTAGGGGCAGAGATCATGCTCATCCACTCTGCTTTTAAAAGTCTGCTCTTTTCCAGCAATGGTTGAACCAAAAAAAGCACATACCATAGACTCCTAAAATCAGCCTGATTAAAGCAGGACTGTGGTAAGGCAATGGATATATTCGCAAGTCATTCACATTTTCTTAAAACGCAGCATATAGGCTTTAAAACAAGCCCCCAGTGACCTCTGTAGCTGCAGGCACTGTGGAGTCCGAGTAACCCACCCTCAAAGTTTACAGCCAAAACACTTTCACATTTATTTCATCTCATTAGCTCCTTTTCCTCCCCCTCCCAGCAATTGCAAGCATGTCAGCCTGCTGATCACTAATGTAAATGCAAAGCAGATGCACAAGTAGAGGAGAGCTGAGACCCAACTTGTGGAATTTCACTGCTTCTTTTTGTGGATTAATTGCTCCACAGTATCTGCAAGTGCAGAAGAAGACGGGAGAGCAGAGAGCTGAGACCCAACTTGAAGGATTTCACTGCTTCTCTTTGAGGATGAATTGTTCCACATGCCTGCAGCTACGGAGGTCAGTGATGGCTTGTTTTAAAGCCTTTTCACTGCTTGCTAAGAATTTGGGCTTATCTGAATGTCTATAGCCTAGCCACAGTTCTACTTGAAAGCCTAAATCAGCTATACTGGTCTCCTCAAGTTTGTACTGCTGTCTTTGTTGCCAGTTTTAATATTTCTGCACTTAGTTTTCTTTTTGACCTTTGTGCTTGAAATGCAGGGACTATTTGGCTTCTTTAGAAGTTGCTTTGAAAGCTCAGCAACAAACTGTTAACTGACACAGCTGTTTTGTAGTTGACACACACCACTGATTAGCAATTAGCTTAATAGGAATTAACTTTGAAGATGCACAATTCTTTATTTGTGTGGAATTAACACAAGTTTTTTTCACACGTTAATACGCATTTCTTTCAGGCAGCCCATTCAAATTACTGGTTTGGCAATGCAACAAAACTTGCAAAAATGGGCATGCATGGTTTTTGGCAACACAGTGCATCACAAGGCAAGGCAGTGTGTTAGTGTATGTTAGTGCATTGGGGTGCATTCAGAATAAATGAACGATACCCCAAAGCACATAACATGGGTTAGTGTGTTACTGCGAAGCTTCACAATTGAAAAGGTGTGAATGGGCTCAAAATGGGCCACTGTGTAGGACAGTGCTGCTGAATAGCATGTGAGAGGGGCACACTGGGAATGTGTGTCCAGGCCTGTCTGGTACAGCAGAGACAGGGAATCTGAATAGATTTGAGGTCTGACTTAGAGAACCAGTGCATCAATAAAGCTGGGGCTGGATAAACCTTGTCCTACTGACAGGGCAGACAGGGCTGATAGCCAGGAGGCTGAAAATTATTATTCCTGCCCTTAATGCTTTTTCCATAACCATAAGGACAGTGGACCTATATTTAAACCATCTCAGTTGAGCCATTGGACATCTATTGTTTATAATGGCCAACAACCCAGGCAAATATTAAATATTTGCAGTGTCAATGTTGACGTTTAAATAAATATATATATATATATACACACCAAC
>NW_017306392.1:526845-550956 GCF_000935625.1 Nanorana parkeri
TATATATATATATATACACACATTATGAAAATATACACACACTATGATCTGTATTCGTCTGTTCTTGCCTATTTGTATAATAGTTTCCCACGACTTAGCAAAGACCTTAAATGAAAATAAAAAGATTATCACTTTTCTGAGCGGTACTTCTAAATCTCAGGGTTCATTAAAGTCCCAGTATAAAAACATTAAATGGGTTTTTCTTGGAAATACTTCTCATCTATATTTTAGGATTGTGCACAAGGCTTGACCCTATTGTTTGTAAAGCCTATAACGCACACACTAATCTGCTAGAGATCTTTTGTGTAGAAAAAAATGAAAATAATTGCTATATTCTAAATAGGGGTGTTAGACTAATTACGAGCCACCACCAAAGAAACAAAATAGTAACACAGCTTTCTATGGCAGTGGAGGAATGGGAAAGTAGAAGTGATTTGTACTACATGACTTCTTTCTCCAGTCCATGTTACTGAATGTGTGTACGGACATGGATGGGAGGGAGAATCTGCAGAAGCCAGAGCACTGCACCCACGATCCACCGATCGCACTTGGAATGCTTTTACTGGCCCCAATGCAAAATATAAATACGGTACTTATATAATAAATGCACATGTTTTTGTTTTATGAGAAGTGTGCATTTATAAATTTTTGCCTTTAAAGTTGAACTCTAGGATAAGCAACTATTGTTTAAATACAAGAGTCATGTGTATTCTTACTTGAATCTTGGTGTAATTTGTATATTTCTTCCCGCTCTCTGCAGTAATCCAGTGAGAAAAGCTGTCTGTAATAAAGACCAGTCACTGCCGCTCTCTCCTTGTGCAGGGTGACCGGTCTTGCATCTGCCCCCTCCTGTGGTTTTCTGCAGGCACCCTGTAGTGGGTAGGGCCTAGTAGGCCCCTCCCACAGCTCTGCTTTTTGTACAGGCTATGTGCAGCCCAGAAATTACTTCACTGCTACTTCCTCTGTGACTATTGAAGAATATATTAAAAAAAAAAAAAAGTTTCCCCTGAGCTCAGCTGTAAAGTGTGGTGGATAGGAATTTAAGGTATTCAGGATGCCTAGAAGAATAAAGTAGACCTAAACGCTGACCGGGTGTAATTTAGTTAACTAATGCACTGAGTATTGCGAACAATTGCCATGTTTTGTTTTGTTTTTCACATAAAATATTTTTTGTACATTTTCATTTTGATTTGCATCTCAATGCTGTTTATCTCCTACAGCCTTTTTCAATCACTTCCTATCTACATGAACTTGCTCCATCGTCAGCTGCATATCATTGCTCTGGACTGGCTTCCCAACAGTCACGACAGTGGACAATGTCAGGAAAACATGTGGCAGCACACCTTCTTTTAGTCTCAACCAGGGAAGCGTTGGAGAAGATGGCAATGCAGAAGCATATTTGGAGACAGCGGTCACTTTATAGCAGGAAGTGCCCAAACAAGGACTTTCATGCCAGGATCATCAGGTATTATGTTAAATGGTTTATCTAGCCAAAACATTTTGGACAGAGTAGGAAAGGATTAGAACCCGTCAAGTTTTTATTGCTCTCTGTGTCCCCACTAGGTTGATTTGCACTTCTTTTTTCACTGGTGACCATTATCACAAATTAAGGGCTCGTTCACACTTGTGACTAATGTCCGCTACATGGCAGTGGTGAGTAGAGGCATCTTGTGTTGTCACAATGCAAGACACTGTTTATTTTTGTTTGTTTCTCTTAGTAATTGTATTCAGTGCATACAAAGTGTACACTCCATTCATGTCTCCTGTGGTGCAGTGACCTCCTGTGGCATAAAGTGTGCTGCTAAAAAAAATGCAATATATCTGCATTTTAACACAGCCTGTCGCACTGCACATCACATTATGTTTATAATTATGACCCTGGGGTGTCTCTAGCATTATTGACACCTGAGGAGGGGGTGGGTGGGGTGCAGGGGGTACACATATTTGGAGAAGGGGGGAGTGGTGCTAGTGATGCCACCCTCTGCAGGCTCTCAGCAACCTGAGATGACCTCCCCGCCCGGCTCTTAACAACGTAGGACACTCTGGCAAGAAAAGGGGGCGGCACACATTATGCCCATTATGCCACTCTGCCTGTCGCCCTTTCATGTGACCCAAAGAGATGCTGCCTGAGGCAATAGCCTCAGGCTGCGTCATTATAGGAATGACCCTGGCATTGGACCTGGTGCGGAAAAAACGTCAGTCACTCCACATAGTGTGACTGGGCCCTTAGAAAGCAATGGAAAATCCATCATTTTACAGTTGTTAACAAAACAGTAGGTAAGAGCAAATATTTTAATGGTGACACCTGTTCCAGTGACAATGGCCTAAGGATTCCAATTGTCTCACTTCCTGTTGCCTATCTGGGACAGGAAGTGAAAGAATATTTCCCCAAAGAGACAGAGACAGAAAAAAAATAGACAGACCACAGTGATTATATACTATATGAATTGTTTTTTATAATTAATTTTCGGACGTGATGATAGATTAGTAAGAGTACAAAAGTTTGTTGTTTTAGACATGTTCTTTGAAACAATCAACTTGCTGTAGCTAGATAAGTAGAAAAAAAGCAGATTGTTATTTTGCCTCCAAGACTTTTCTTCATTATGAAAGCTGAATAGATATACTGACAAACAGCGTCGAATCCAGCGCCTCTCAGCCATGCAGAGAATCTTCTTTATTTTTTTATGCTGACATAGATTGTATTTGTGGTGGTGGTGAAAGCACAGCTGCGGGAGAGACAGCATTGCTGTAAAAACAGAAAACTTCTTGGCTTTCACAGCTCCTCAGAAATTTCACGTGAACGTGTTGGCTAGAATTAGACCAAGATTTAAGTTGGCTTAGGTAATTATAGCTACACAATATCAGTTCCAGATCTTGGATTAACATACTGTGAGATTGTAGGTAAACAGTTTTACAGAGAAGACAAGTCTCTGTTGGAGTCATGTAAAAATATAAAGACTTTAATATCCATAGAAACTATAGAAAAAAATATTCCTTTTAATTTGAAACTGCTCTGCATCATGGCATCCGAAATATGGATTCTGCTGGAAATAAAGACGGTTCTTTTTTTGGCAGTCTACATAGCACAGCATCCAAGAGGAGGCAAGTATAGCAGCAGCTGAGGATGTTTTTTTTATTTTACAGGTTGCTGGGGAATCCAATTAAGCATTCTTTTCCCAAGCTGGAACTGGGCTTTAACCCCCCTTCCCTAAACTAACCCCTAAAACTGGCCATACACCTCTAGATTATCTGTAGATTTTCTATGGTCAGATGGAAAAAGTGCAGCAGATCCCTCCATCTACGCTAAACTGCGTGGATGGAGCAATCTCCCACTGGGCTAAGCTTCAGTTTCTTGCTAGGCGGCCCCGCTGGCTGTCAAAATACCTGAGCAATCCGAACACTTCTGTAGCGCGACAATGTTGCGCAAAATCGCTGGTAATATGCGACAGTGAGCTACATCATTAAAGTCTATTGGGCCAAATCACACAAAATCTGCCAAAAAATAGGTCATGTTCAAGCGACAAGCTTGAGCTACAAGCTACAGGCGAGCTATGATATGTGAACAGCTCCATTGAAATTCATTGGACAAGCTACATTGAGCTGATGTTTGAGCGCTACAAATTGCTCAGTGTGAATGGGGTCGGGGCGATTTGTAGCACGATTTCAGCTCAAAAATCGCTCAAACATCAGCACAATGTAGCTCAATGTAGCTCGTCCAATGCATTTCAATGGAGCTGCTTACATCTCACAGCTCAATGTCGCTTGTAGCTTGTAGCTCAAGCTTTTCGCTTGAACGTGGCCTATTTTTCAGCAGGTTTCTTGCGATTTGGCCCAATAGACCTTAATGGTGCAGCTTAATGTCGCAGCAACAGAAGCAGGAAACAAGAAGAGGAATTATGTCACATCAAGACCGCTTTTGATCGGATACAGATCAATGTAGCAGCTATGAAGTCCATGCCAAAAGTAACTCGACAATATGTGCACTGTAGCTCAATGTCTCTCAAAGTCACTCAGCTCAAATCAGTGCTGAAAAAGCTTCTTTTTTTTATGTAGCTCAGTGTGAATGGGGTCTTGCAGTGCACTGCAACACACAGTAATATACTATCATGCTTTGCGGTACGCTACATCAGAAAGAAAATGCTGCATGACCATTTTTGATCCATTCCTTTGCTTTGGCAGGCCATTCAAAATGTACATTAACCAGTGGCAAAATGCATGTTACCGCATGTGCAATAACGCAAGGTGCAGGAACAGAGAAGTGAAAACCCAGTCTTACTGTCTCAATGAACAAGCTTTAAAAAATGTTTTGATTTCTGTACTCAACTCTGTTTATCACTCTCTGTTTTCCACTACTTCCTGCATATCTGGGAAGTTATGATTGGCAGCAGCGAGTGCCAGGAAATAAAAACGAATGACTTCCTCCACTTCACACTTTAAGGTATGATTCATATATCGATATTCAGTTCTGGACACATGGAAAAAAAGGAATAAGGACATGTTCCCTCCATGTCCACTGAGCTGCAGTGATATGTATTGCTTGATGCAAGGACAGATAGAAAACAATTGTTTTCTTTGTGCACTGTTCGCACCAAACAGGTACGTTGTGTTGCATAAATATGCAGCAAGTCTGTTTTTCTGTGCAACACTCAAGAATGCTTTAAAATATATGGCAGCGGAATACACTGTTTTATATAGAGTTTAATGGAGTGTTTATTTCTTAACGTTCAATATGAATACAAAAAATAAGTAAAAACTTAGACACTGCAATGAGTTTAAACATGAGCATGAGCTATGCACAGCAAAATGCACACCTGTAGGTGGAAACAAGACCATAAACACTTTACAGCCTTTGTGTGCCATTGTAAACCGTGTCAAGAAAACAATTCTGAACTGTTCATAGTAACCACTGAGATTTGTTGCAAACGACAACAACCATATTTTTCTTCTAGAAAAATATGCCCTGTGCATTATATAAAAAGTAGGAGCTACAAATTATGGGACGTACACAAAAGGGGACCCAAGCCCCCATCACAAGTCTAAAGAGGTAACATCTATAGCACTAAGTAATGACAAGGCCGTGTGTGGTGTGAACCCATTTCTCTTGAGTTTTCCCAAAACTCTGTCTGCTACCCCCTCCTCCCGACCCCATTGGTGGTAGCAGTTATGGCAGTGTTCCCCCTGCCCTTTTGTGATGTATAGCTGCGGGGTGGGGTACGCGCCTCCCCACAATTGATTCGGTCAGGAGGAGGGGGGCGGCAGTCAGAGGTTTGAGTGGGCTTGGGCACAATCAGGCAAACTGGGTTTGCACCAAGCCCAACCTCATCTCTAGCACTAAGCTTCAATTTTGCTGACTGCTGTCATTATATGTGTATTTGAAGCAATTAAAGGCACTGCACAGCAGCCTCTCTTGTACAGGTAGGAATTATACCTTTCTCTTTCTCTTCTGTACTGCAGTTTTTGTGGAACTATAACTCTCAGCATTCTATAAGTCTCTGTTCACAGCTATGTGTTTTGACACTCAAAGCTAAGCATGACAAAACTCCCAACACAAGAAATCCCATTAATTTCAATGACCCCTGTTCACACCTGAGAGTTTTGTCGCAAGCTCTAAAACGCAGAATGCAGAACGCTGGGAAAACAGTACATGCAGGGCCGGATTTACTTTCTCTGCTGCCCCAAGGCCAGGTTCCTCAATGCGCCCCTCTGTATGCAGGCTGCATACAATGTTGCCAAGATTACTTGTACAAAACAAGCAGTGGCTTCCCCGCTGTACATTTAGCTCTGCTTACTGAAAGCAGGGCTAAATGTAGAAAACAACTACTCGCCCAGGCATCGAGAGATAAGAATTCCACAACCCTGCTGCCCCTTTACTCCCTGCTGCCCCGAGGCCGGGCCTTGGTTGGCCATGTGGGAAATCCGGCCCTGAGTACATGAGGTTTTTTTTTTTTCAGTTTACAGCATGTTTGGCCCATAGACTTGAAACGCAATGGAAAAGCGCGACACAAGCATTTTGCACATTTCTGTGCTCTTTTTGCACGCGTTTTGTCCATTCACAGCAATGTATTTCAATCTGCTCACTAAAACGCACATCTTCATGTACACACGTCCAGCGAATGGAAAAATGTGCTAAACACACTAGACGAGACGACAGACAAAACACACGCTAATATGCGGACAACTAGGTGTGAACGAAGCCTAACAGTCTGAAAAGAACATTGGTAAAACTGAACAACATATGACAACATGTGACTAATGCGGGGATATAAAACCCTAGATCATGAAAATAAATAAATGGTTTGGCTGGACTCGAGGGTTCAAAATTTAAAAGGACCTTGTCTGTCCCAGAATCCTGAGCTGTGTACAGCCTTGGTAGACCGGAGTTGCACACCCTGAATATCTGGACTGCAACAGTTTGTTTGTTAAACTTCCAATAGACAAAAGAATCTATAGGGAGAAAATTTAAAGGAGAACTATGAGGTGAGTGCTTCTCACTCACCTCATAGTTCTAGCCGACCTGTGACAATGAGACTGTCACAGGTCGGCTCAGTAAATCGGGAGGTGAGCGAACACATACCGGCGTTCGCTCACCTCTCGATCCTGTCACGGCAGAGGGCCGTGACAAGGGAGGGGCTGGATTCCCCCCTCCCCGCTCCGATCTGCCAGCGCTGACTGGCGGAACGGACGGGGGAGGGGGGCGGGTACAGCTGGCTCTGCCTCTAGATAGGCAGAGCCAGCTGTCAGTCATGCAGCTGGGCGGATCCCGGCATAATTGTCGGGATCCGCTTCAGCGGAGGCGTCTCAGTATACCGCGAGCAGCAGCTCGCGGTATACTGCGGCGTCTCAGTATACCGCGAGCTACAGCTCGCGGTATACTGAGCTTAGGGTGACGGGAGGATGCTAGTTTGTGTCCTCACATTACCCTAAGGAGAACTATGGGGAAAAGCCTTAACCCCATAGTTCTCCTTTAAGATAGTTTGAATGTAAAAAATGTTCTCATATTTGCATTTTAGTGGGAACATCCATGACAAAAATACACACACCCCAAGAAAATTGGCAGAGAAGTAACGAATAATCGACTTAAAAATTAAGAATAATTCTGGATGTTTCTGTTTAAAATAAAAGGGACAATTGTGTATAATGTGCATAATATTTTCGCATAAAACTGAGTGTTATAAAAAATAGACCATCTTTACTAGACATGTGCGATTCGTTTTGTTCCGAATCGAAATTCGGACGAATTTTCGGAAATTCGGATGTATCCGAATTCCGAATTACAGACATAACGAATGCAAACGAATCCGAATTTCCATTTCCGAAATTCGGTAGCGTTCGTTTTCTGTTCTTATTCGTTTTCTGTTCTTATTCGTTTCTTATTCGTTTCTTATTCGTTTCGTTCGTTGGAGCAAAGTGACATTAGAGAAGGAGAAAAATATTTTTTCCCCCTCAAATGTCACTTTTGCTGCAAACGAACGAAACGAATAAGAAACGAATAAGAACAGAAAACGAACGTTCGTACGAACGCTACCGAATTTCTTCCGAATCCGAATTCCGAATCCGAATTGACTTTCACACCCGAATCCTGAAAAACGAAATAACACAAATCCGAATTTAAAACGAAACGAAACTAAACGAATTTTTTGGCAGTGCACATGTCTAATCTTTACCAGTACAATGCTTTTTATTTTCTACAGGCTTCTGTATAAAGAAACACTGAAAGCAATACCTTTTCTTAATCATGTGGGTAGCTCCTACCTTTTGTCACCTAGAAGTGAGTGTTTACAGTGACATCCTCTGCTCTGGCTATACTGTGACACTGATCAGACTCAGTTGTTGGACCATCTCCAGAAGTAGAGCAGCCAAGGTGAGCGTATATGAATCACTCATAAGCATTGGTCGGATAAGAAGTACAACATTAGCTTACCAAAGGATTTATTCTGTTTACTCGCCGGTGGACTGATCTGAGAAGTCATGTACAGGTTAAGTCACATATAATATCTGGAGATATGAGAAATTTTATAAGGAAGCATTATAATTAAATAAAGCTTACAACAAGGAAATGTTAATGTGTTAGTTCACCCAAACCTGATATTTCAGACATAGATGGGCAGGGAAGATCTGATTTACCTACTGACCTCTTTTAAAGATTTCAGCACTTACATCTCTTTAAAAGGCCCCTTTCACACAGTGTTGTCTGTCCTGGTCAGCAGGGGATCCGTGGACGATATACTGCTGATCGGAGCAGTAATAAGTCTATGGGCAGCTGGATCTAAACAGACGTGCATCAGCTCCGCCAAAAAATAATTTTGTCTTTTTACTCTGACAAACGAAGTCGGAGGTAATCAAATGTAAAGGGATAGCCCATAGACTAACACAGGGCTTCTAATCAGATCAAAAACTGACTGGCAGACCTGATTGGACCACCCATCTGAAAGGGGCCTAAAAGAGATATCACTGCTAAAATGGTGACAACAGAAATAATACAAGCAACATGTTAACAGATATGCTTGGGTCCTATAGATTTGATATGCCTTAATGTCCTGAGCCATGCCATCGATTATGATCTGAACTTGTTTTCATATTATACTGTATTATAGAACTATTCGGTTACCAAATGCATGCTGTTACTGTTCATACGGCTACAGAGGGTGAGGGTTTACAGCAACAATACGTACACTTGCAGAGCATTCACTTCCTGCTTTGAAAGGGAATGCAAAATGACTTAATTCCATCCCTGGGGACTGCCTGTACTGCCATTTTAATACACACAGGAGTATGACAGTAAAACAAACCTCCCAACCGTCCCCTCATTTAAAAAAAAAAATCCCAAATTCCTCTGTCCTTCTTTTCTCCTTAGTTGTCCCTCTTTTTGGTCTGATGTACAGTTATATATCGAAAGGTTCTTTTTAACCTCAAAAAATGCACTAAAACCTTATCGTATCTCTATAAAAGTTTAAAAAAATATAGTGAAAAAAAAAGACTAAGGGGTCTATTCACGAAGCTGCCGAAGAATCTAGCCATAGCTTCGGCTGATCCTTCGGCTAGCATCGGCCCCAGGACCCCTTCGGTTCAGTAGAACACGAAGGGGTGCTGTACGGGCTATTCACTATAGCCCGTACAGCTCCAGATCGTGGCCGAGCGGCTCAGTCGAGCCGAACGCATATGCCTCGGCTCGGCTGAGATCGGCTCAGCCGATCCAGATGTTGGATCGGCTGAGTCGAACTCCTTCTGCACCCGAAGCCATGCGAAGCAAGCCGATGTACGGCTGATTTCAGTGTTCGGCTCACTTTACTTCAGGTCGGTCATTCACTCGGCTGCCTACGGCAGCTTAGTGAATAGACCCGTAAGTTTGACCAATCATTTCTGGCATATACATTCTTAATGGTCCGCATAACTTGGGGCATGACAGGGGTGTGCCCATTGCCCATATACTTCGTGCCGGAAGGTGTCTCTCATTCTCATCTCAGAACGTTGTAAGGTACAAGATACAATTTTTCTAAATATATTGGGCAATATTTGGTGCCATTGTGCAGTAATTCATAGAAACTAATTGCTGATCTGCTTTCATTAACCTTACTACACGTAAACTGCTAAAACTGGCCTGACTAGCTGCTATGGATTACAGTTCAGCACTTTCATTGCACAACTGATATTCACCTGACCTGTGACTGTGACCAGCAACCTGCTTTTGAGCCTGCTTGTACACAATCTAATTTGTATTCATAACTCTCCCCAAAACCTACTTTTGTACTTTTGCTATTTTCATTATCAAAAAGGAGTGAATTATTAGAGAGTCTATTGTCAAACTTCCAAGTTACTGAGAATGGCTGCCCATAGAGTGTCCACTTATAAAGAAATAGTATTTATTACTTCTAAGACACAGATAAAGACTCCTCAGTTACAGTGCAAACAGCCTAGAGCAATGGTGATCAAGTTTCTAGATACTGGAGGCCTCAAGCCAAGTCCTTAACACTACCCAAGGGCCACATATAATATTCAGTATACTGTCACAGAAAAAGGACAGTCAGAGACAGAGGACCTACAAAAGGGGGTGGTTTAGAGCCATTGTGCCCAACCTGTGACCTGAGGATCACATGCAGCCCAATGGTGTTTAAAAGGCAGCCCAAGGGCCCCAACAGTCAGTAGTGGAAGCACTGATTTGAAAAGGTCTTTAATAACAGTAATCTCTAGCAGTTTCATGTGGCATGTCATAGTCTCAGACTGTCTCCTACAGCATGACTTCAATTTCCAACCACTCCTCTAGAACACTCTCTGACCATTTCCTCTAGTAAGAGTTCAATCTATGACAGTCTTCTGTAGCACTGCATATAACAAATATTATATGTGTCCATTTGGAGACATCAGGGACTGCACTTGAGGCCCCCTATACCTTGTAAGCTGACATCCACTGGTTTGGTGACTGAAGACATACTACAGGAGATGGTTAAAAGATGTTGCATGAGACTGCTAGAGATACTGACAGTCATTATAGCCCCTTTACAAATCAATACTCCCGCATTTGTGCTCCCTAAACACCCATACAAGGGCATTTTTTTTACATCTTACGTCCATTATAAAAGACCAAAAAAGCCAAACCATTCAATTAACATTAGCTAAGAGTATTTTTTGTGACCTCTTCATTAGGCTGGAGCCCGGTGCAGAGTAAGGTATTCCATTGAACCACCAATGTTGAAAGGTAATACCTTTGCCTGGACCCTCCCTTTCATATGTGTGTGTGAGATTTGAACCTTTCTCAACCCTAATGATGAAAGGTGTTTTAGCTGGCATTCCACATTAGCCCTACATCCCTTTCAGTTCAATCTACCATAAGCTGACTGCAAAACCACTTTAAAACAGTGTGCAGTAACCCATAACGTACCTTCAGATATAAGACAACCTTCAGCAGTTAGGTCTAAACAGACCCGTAAAAAATGATTTATGACTAGTTTCTCTGGGCTACCGCACATAACTGCTCTTGTTACATAAGGTCTTTGTACATTCTGGGCCTTCCTAGACCTTTTGCTCATTTACTTTCTCATCACTTCTGTCTCCTTGGCTAAGCATAGACATCAAGAGAATGGGAGATCTATTCATAAGGCCAGTTCTTTCTCGCTGGGAAAAGACTACGTTTACATTTACTAAATAAATGATGCCACTTGATGTGGAAAGGCTAAGAAATATCTTAAGAGAAGACAGGGGAAAAAGTGGAAAACAGTAGGCGGAAATAAAGAATGAGTGGACTTGGCAACCATGAAAGGCAGCACTGTGTGACAGCACAAAAACACTGCTCACCAGTATCTTGGTGTTCACTTCCTGACTGGAGTTTGTACAGACAGCAATTGTTCTACATGGGCATGCAGTAAGGGTTCACCAGTACATGTAAATTCATTTTGTGAATGTCGCCACATAAAAAGGTAGGTAAGTAAAGCTAGTTTAACAGATCATTAAAGCATAATCAACTACCACCTGAATATTAAAGGTTAAAAACAACAGGCTTAAAGCTACACTCCAGAAAGGTATACAGTATGTTAAAGCAGTTAATGCAGTTATTTATTCATTTCAATTATTAGGTATTTTTCAATGCCTCTGGTGTAAGTACCAAATATAAGTCTCCTGGATTCCCCTATACCAGGGGTAGGCAACCTTGGCTCTCCAGCTGTGCTTAAACTACAAATCCCATCATGTTTCTGGGAGTCATGCCTGTGGCTTGCAATGCCTTATGTGATTTGTAGTTTCAGCACTGCTGGAGAGCCAAGGTTGCCTACCCCTGCCCTATACAGTCCAGAGGACCATCTCTATGACCCAGTTAGGCCCTGCTGCAGTAGAACATAGTGAAAAGAGAAGAGAAGATAATGAGCAGAGGGATGGCCTCGTCAGTGTACTGCTACTCCTTTACTATCTAATCAGTACGCTGGGGGTGTCCTAAAGAAGAACTACAGAAAAAAAAAACATTATTACCCTTGCAGTGGGGCTCATTTGTGTCTAGGTACTAAAAAAGAAAAAAAAAGCTATACTTACCAAAGCAACTGAGTCAGCTTGTTCTTAGACCGGTGCCTAAAATGTTTCTTCCCTGCTGCAGTGATCTAAGGATCCAGGTGTCATCACGCTCTGTGCATAGACTGTGCATAGCCATGAGGACACTGAGGAGCAGGCCATCTGTGCAGCAGAGGAGTAGACACCCTTCAGTGATCACAGAAGCAGGGAGGCGGCAAAGCTCGTTAGTATAACTTTTTTTCTCCTTGCACCTAGACAAAAACGAGCACTGAACGCTTGCAGTACAGGGGTAGCCCCATTTCAAAAGATAAAAACATTTTTAGCCGCAGTTCTTCTTTAAGTGTTCTTGACCAAACTGAGCTACTGCTGCTTTGGTGCTCCCCAGAATTAAACATTCTTCAGTAACACTGTTCCAGCAAATGTATTTAAACTGTATATTCATCTGCTCAATAGAAAATCCATGGGGGGGAATTTATCAAAACTGGAGCAGACAAAATTTGGAACAGCTTTAAATGTCAACCAATCAGCTTCTATCTTCAGTTTGTTCAGTTAAAGCTGGACATACACCTGACGATTATCGTACGATAATCGCGGGTGATCCACACTGTATGGGCAGCGTGCGACCGCATATACTGTAAGGTCACACAATTTCGTCTTCCGAGCACGCTAGAAAACCCGTTGAAAATCGTACGATTTTCGGCGGGTTGGTAGCGCGATCACAAGACGAAAGCCGCACGGGCCGAGGTGCAAGCGCACACTGCCCGCTCACCATTGCAATCATCTGTAGGCCCTCCCCTCAGCGGGGAGGGCTTGCGATGATCGCAAGTACGATCTGCATGTCCAAGATGGGTAGGTCGTACGAAATTTTAATCACCTTACAACCATCGCATAACGAAAGGCGTGCGATGGTTGTAAGGTGTATGGCCACCTTAAAATTTGAAAATGAAAAAGAGAGGCTGATTGGTTGCTATGCACAGCTGCTCCAGATTTAGTCTGCTCCAGTTTTGATAAATTCCCCTCTATGCATCTGCCCAGTAAAATGTATTGTAGTTACTTAGACATGTCTAAAACTTAAGATGAACAATAGACACAAATTTTGCTCACGTTATGAAATAACTGTTATGGCTGCTAACAATGGTATAGGAAAAATCAACCCAAATGTTTAATATTAGGAGCTTGATTAATGGGCCCTTCAAAATATTGCAAAATCCTGGTATTAAACATACTTAGCGGTATAGATTGGCCATTAAAGCCTGTACTGAACCCAACTGGTAAATAAATGTTATGAATTCAGAAAATGTTGTTTCAGTCGGAAATATTCTTGTTCATAAAAGTTTGTGCTTACTAATAATAAATTGAATGTGTCCATGACTCAACTACTATAGCAGATTTGATTATTGTTTACATAATCAGCCCACATTTGGGTAACAACTATTTTATAGTTTCTCAATAGAGTCAGTGTGCCAGTGCTATCTAACGGCACAAAAAACAATAACGACATGCAAAGTACAGAAAGTGAAATTAGATCAGTGAAAGATGAACTGGGATTTGTTGGCAAAATTGTTTTTACCTAATGAAATAAGCCTGTATGTGGTGCATATTGACTGATTCTATAAGCCAGTTAAAAGTGCAGTGATAGTGTACAAGGCACAATAAACTAGAGAAGCTAATAAGAGTCCAATTTACTGATTCAACAGATAATTAATTACTGGATGCTATGAATTATTACATTTTGCACTGTAATATTGTCCTTTGGACATAGGGCTATCACACATCTACTTCCCTGTATCATCTAGTGTTTTTCAACTTGTTTGTACAAGGTCCGCATTTTCCGTAATAGGAAAAAAAATTAATGAAACATTGGTAACTTTAAATTATAGTCACAATTCAGCAATCCTGTTTCTGAGTAACAAAATTCTACATACTGACCTTTTCTATGAACTCCGATAGCCAGAGTATTAGGAACTAGTGCAGCCAAGAAGAGGTCCATGCTACTGGCTCAAACCTGCTAACACAGTTTCTGGGTAAACCACTATATAAGCTGAAACTATGAAAGAAGACTATTGTTAAACTCTAACTTTGCAAATAAGATTATGTGGAATTTACTTTCAAGGGAAAATCTGGATTTTCATTGTGAAAATGTTGTAAGCGAAATTCACATCGCTCAAGCTCCTATATGCGCCAAAGCGGAATGTCAGAGCAGTAGACACAATTCTAGGACAATTACATTGTATACAAAGGCGCTGCTGCTGCAAGCTCAAAGCTTATATCACAAGATGTTCTTTACAGCAGGATAGGAATATATTCAATGCTAAAAAGATGTAAGGAGGTGGAGAAATGCTTGCCAACCTATTTTTTCTTTTTAGTTTCGCCTGCAAGGCCTCAGCTTGTCAACTTGTTAGATCTGGCTGTCATCAAAGAAGCTATCACTCATGTTCTTCCTGTTTTCTAAAATCCCAAGCCGAAAGCATGTATTTTTGGGGTGCAATCAAAAGCCCAGCATGATGCTTGCTGTATAATATAACAGTACATTCTCCATAATAACAAAATGCACCGAGAAGCGGTGACTGACACAAATAGGTTACAGATGCAAACTACTGAGGTGTTTGTCAACCCATAACTACCAGTCATGTTTTACAGAGGGAGACAAGTATATTACTACTGTAGTAAAATAAAAACATACACTCATTTAAAGTTCAAGTTGATTTGCCCTCACTTTCTGCCATAGTGACAGCAATCAACAGGGTTGAATGCAAGGTCATGTTTTTCGGAAACACATCTCTGCTCATTACAGCTGGTAGATAATGAGATCACTTTTACACCCCTACTCTCTCATTCCCTCTTAAATCCTTTTGACTGAGCAAAGCGGACCTTACTTTTTAGCCTAGGGCCACTTTTATGGCTAAATATATAAAAGTGTCTAAATAACTAAAATGCCCTTTAAAAAAAATCATTAAAACCACTCCTAAATTCTTCTACAGAGTCCTGGAAAGGAAAAAAAGAAAATCTGTTTGATTGATATGGAAAAAAAGTTAAGATTTTTCATACACATCATATAAATATGTCTCTGATGAGCAAAGGAGAGAAATAACTGGGTAAATTATTGGTGTCAGTGGTGTCAGTGGTACTGGTTCCATACCGCTGTCTCTGCAGAGTGACATTGGTGCTGGAAATTTGCAGACACCATTAGGCAAGAGGTCAGCCTGTCAATGTTCAAGGTAACCCTCGCAACCTCTGGAGGAACCCTAGGGTTCTAGAGAGCCCTGGTTGAGAAAGGCTGATATAGAGATTGAAGGATCATATCTTGTACTTCAGGTGGCAGGTCAGTATAGCACAACTAGAAAGAATAGTGGATTTGCAGAAACGTATGCCTGTGCTTCTATGTTAGAATACTGTTACATTAGATGTCTCAGGGTAATGTCTGATATTACTTAAACTGCAACTCCAGGAATGAAAAAACATGTGACTACCCCCACAGGGCAAGGGTTAACTGCTCATTTTGGTATAAGGGCTCAAAAAAAATATATATTATATATAGACACATATATATGTCCCCGCAGCCTCTTCTCCCCCAAGCTCTAGTGGTCTAAGCCCTGCTGACATCATTATGTCTAATGCAGACGTCTGGACACCGAGGGGCATACCATAGTCAGAGGTGAGTGCTAACTGCTGCTAGACCGAGGATCAGGTGAGTATATTTTCTGTACTCTGCCCCCTAGAGAAAAATAAGCAGTTAACCCTTGCAGTGTGGGGGTGGCTCCACTACAAGGGTTAACTTTTTACATTCCTAGTGTTCTTCATTCAAAAATGTGACCATGTCCCAGCTCAGCGTATTGCCCCAGTTTTTATTTGCTAGGTACAGTCATTATTGATTCAAAGCAAATTAACTCAACATTAACAATAGAAGAGTGTCCTAGGTATACCCACTGATAGGATCTCATGCACAGACTGTGATGTCTGGCTACTTGTCTTGACAGGTAACAGGTGTATCACTTTTCTGTGACAGACTTTCTAGGTTCTACGGGCTCCAGGGAATTATTTTCACAGAAAGTGTATTGGTGATTGAACAAAGCAGTATCATAGTCTGTAATATGCTATCATATTATATTAACTTGGAAAACAGAAGGTATCATGAATTTGCCTCTCAAAAGTCTGGAACATGTTCAAATATAAGAAACAGGCTTGTCTAAGTCAGTTTTTTTAAATAATCTGTAGTTGAAACACAACAATCTACAAGGTTTATTCACTAAGGAGCCGAAAGATCTAGCCATAGCTACGGCTGATCCTTCGGCTCACGTCGGCCGCCGGAGCCATTTGGTTCAGTTGGGTTTTCTTTTCATTTCAACTGTCGTCATGGACAATGCTGGATGATGTGATTGACGCCTGGAATACATAATTGGATCAATTTCGGGGATTTTTTTTTTATTAATAAAGGAATTGTCAAAATTTTTTGTGGGTTTTTTTTAAATGCCTGGTGTGTTTATTTAATTTTTTTAACCCTTTAGTGAATGAGTAGGGGTACAAGTACCATTTACTCATTCACAAGGAGGGGGAGCAGCATCTGGGTGCCTCCTTTACTAAAGGGGCACCTGGATGCAAATAAGCCCCCCCGCCCGCAGACCCCCACACTCAACGCCCCTGGCCTTGTGGGGAAGAGGCCCTTGCCCCCATTGGCATGGGGACAAGGTGCTTTTCCAGGAGGGGTACAAAACCATGCAGCCCGCAAAATAATCCAAGCGTGATTTTTTTATACTTATACTATATAATAGCTGCAAACGAGCGGAATCAGTGAGGATGATAGATTTTAGCATCTGCGTTGCCGCGCTGCAACGCAAATGCTATATGTGAATGGAGCCTAACTGTTAACAAAATGTTATCTTATCTGTATATCACTCAGCTGTAGATCCTCAAATCATCTCTGAATTGGTGCTGACACTGTCCTTCCTTCTGGTGGGTGGCTTCTTTTGTTCCCCATGGTCCCTGTGTGTGTTGTAAAGTAGCCACCGCTCCAAGCTCACTCCCATGATGGACTACAATCTCATGTTTAGTTTACTAATTTGTACTGAGATTGTAGTCCATCATATGAGTGAGATTGGAGCGGTGGCTACGTTACAACACACACATGAACCATGGGGAACAAAAGTAGTCACCCTCCAAAGGAAAGGACAGTGTCAGTATGAATTCAGAGATGATTTGAGTATTTACAGCCGAGTGATACACAAATAAAATAAATGTTTGTTAATAGTTAAGGTACTTGTATGTTTTCATGAGATTTAACTAATGAGTTCATTGCCACTTTAAGAGTTGGACACAGGCACATTTTTTAGGTTCGCAGATCCTGGACTACATATTGGTTGTGGTCTACTAATGAAAGGGATAAAAGTATTTATTGGCTGTAAATAGTAAGAACTGGATTTATGGCATCTTGTTCAGCATGTCTGGTCCCCTGTTCCCCCCAATTGAAGAGAAAAAATCATGCTTAGTGGTCTGATAGCACATCTTTTTTTATTACCAACACATAACTACATTACACATGTTGTGTGCTTAACTAGATTCAGTCATCCACAGAACCTGTGTAATTTATGTGGCATTGATTAAAAGGATGAGTTGGCAACCCTGCTTTATACTCTGTTTGCAACTTGGAATCTTTTTTAGAAGCTTCCTCGTCACCTTGGTAACTTTTAGGATGGTTAGCCAGCCTTTAGAATAGGGAAAGAATGAGAAAAGGAAGAGGAGGAAAAGCAGGGGCCCCAGTTGAGAGATTACTTGTATCTAGTGCCTACTGCACACAACATAATGAAGTGCAAATGCCACTGTGGTTGCAAATCACAGGATTTCATCCTTTACAACCACACAGGTCACTCATAACTAAGGCCAGTTATGTATGCAGTGATTTAAGCAGGTACTGTTTTAAACAATTTTAATATTGACAACCTACAAGAACAGCGGTTCTCAACCTGTGTAACCTCAGGACCCACATTTGTCCTTGGTCATTAAGTTATGACCGAAGTCGGACCACACTGGAAAGCACGGCATTGCGGTACCGCTCGTTCTGGTGCGAGCGATCAAACTGTGGGTGGGAGGTTCATTTGGTGTTCCATTCAAATGAATGGCAATGCAACACACCTCCCACACCACAATGCGAGGTAGGTGTGATTTTGCATGGTACAGTGTTTTAATCGCAGGGGACTGTGCAATTAACGCATTGTACTAGTGTGAACGGCCATCAACTACACTGACAGACACACACAATGTTTTCAAGATCCACCCAGTCTCCCTATCTTACAAGAACTGGAGTGGATCCTCAGCCTGGGGTCCAGTGTGGGCTGATGTGCTGTGACCTGTAGAGGTGCTGGGAGCCGGAATGTGATGTCACTCTGGTCCAGGCACCTCTACAGGACCCATGATGGAGCTATAAGCAATGCACACATGGATATGCCTTAGCCGCATTCTATCCCACCTTAGGATGACACTCGGCACCGGGCAGCATATTTTGAATGGCTGCTCAGTGCCAGAACTGACAGAGCTGCGCTAGGGGGAGGCTGAGGAGCCTCTTGCCTGGAAAAGTGTAAAGCATGCGGTGACCCTCTGAACATAGGGGTCTATTCACGAAGCAGCCGAAGGATCTAGCCGAAGGGCTGCTGTACGTGCTATTCATTATAGCCCATACAGCTCCCGAACGTGGCCGAGCGGCTATCTCCATCAGGTTCACAACTACTGATTGACAGCAGCAGAGGGGGGGAACAATATCTAGTTTGCTATTGGCTATTGCAAATTGAAATAGCCAATAGGAATCTAGCAATACATTCCTATGGCCAAAAATTTTTTTTTTTTCTTCTGACACTGCTCCGTGTCAGAATAAAGAAAAAAAACGAAAAAGCAGTGTTTCTCTCCTTGGCGGCCGGGAGTGGGAGACTCCTGGAGTGCCCAGGAGAGTTTTTTTTTTTTCTTTTTTTGGACGGCAGCAGAACCGCTGGCCAATAGAAAACAGTTGGGCGGAACTATTTGTCACTGCTAGCTCCACACAATCGGTTTCTATTTATTTTTTTCTACTTTTTTAACTATTTTTCTGTTCTGCTCGGTCCCACAGAGGGATCGAGCAGAACAGCCGAGCCGAATGCCACTCATCGGCATTCGGCTATTTACTCACTGCTGTTCGGCATCTATAACAATAAACCGAACAGCAGCGAGTAGCCTGCCGGAGGTTCGGCTTAGCCGATCCGGTAGCTTTGTGAATAACCCCCTAAATTTTCAACTCAACCAACTACATTTTATTACTTTACAACCCAAGTTTATCTGTTTGGACAGTTTTTTTCGTTTTGAATTAATAATTTGTTGATTCGAAGTAGCCTACGCTGGTCATCTACTGACTTTAATCATGTTAAAACAATAACGTTCACTGCAATATACCAAACATATAACTATTATTTTCTTATTAAACAAAAGAAAAATCTGGACAGTTCTAAACAACTGACCATCTATGAAATAAAACAACAACTTTGGACAGCTGCTTTTTTTCATTTAAGAGATGTTACTAATCTTATGATAGACTAATGAATCCTTTAATTAGTATGTTAACTCACTTACCAGCTTCAATGATCAACATCAAAGAAACAATTGTATCTCATCAGCAGCTTATTACAAGCAGTGGCGAGACACTATGTGCCATGGAGCAGGCTAGGAGACACACTCTACAATTGTAAAACAAGAGACTGGGAGGGATTTGGAAAACAGAATAGCTTTGTATTCAATTGCCAGGTCAGTAGTGTATAAAGTAGTGCAGAAAAACACATATATGATATAAGCCTAAAAAAAATAGATGCTAGGAATAAACTAATGGGTACTTCAATAGGTCTGCATGCACATGGCAAGACTAAAGATAGGCGTATTCATGTAAATCTGGATTCTGACACCGCAAATATGTTTCTTTTACATTTTCCAGCTGTCTAGGTACCACACATGTGCAGTACTATAGTGAACAAACTTTGCTCATATACCTGCCTGCACAGTGAAAGAATTGTTTCAGTAATGCAGTTGAATACTATTTAGCCAAACAATTACAATTTTCTAAGAGTGTCAAACAGAAGAAATCTTCAATTACGCTGCAAACGAATGGGAAAAATCTCAGCCATAGGTCAACCAGTGCTGAACAGAAAGAGATTTACCACTCACAGAGAACTGTATCCCAGTACATCAGAAATCTATTTGGTTGGATTTGTAGTTGGATTGCTTAATGTATATCAAAATATGACGTAGGTGTGTAAGGACTGCCAAAACCAAGCATAGTTTATAGTAGGGATGCAACGATACTTTTCGAGTACCAGTGCCGATACTTAGTACTTTCCTACCAGGGTTGCAGAGGTTGCAGCTGGGACCTAGCTCTGGCGCTCCACCACTGTCCTGAAATCATTAGTCGATATTGTTTTAGAAAAACTGTCACATGACAAGTGTATCAGTACTTGTATCTGTAAGTACTTGGGCAAGTATCATTACTTGTACTTGCAAAAATGGTATCGTTGCATTCCTTTATTTATATTTATAAAAACAAAACCATACATTAAAAACAGATGGAGCTCCGTGTGCTCCTTACAAATGACAGCTGCCTCCTAACTTTGGAATTTTTCTCTAGTTTAGTCTTGGAGCTGGAAAAGTAGCTGTACTTGTAGTGAGTACGGTACTTGATATCAGTGCACATTGTCATTACAATATTACATTGTTTATTTCTTACATACATGATACTATATATACAATTAGTAACATTTTAATCAAATGTTAAAACCTCACCACCCTGTGTCACAGTTGGTATCATGGTGTGGATGTTTCTATGGCCTACAGAGAGTTGTCCTCTACATGGGAAGTGACTACTACATAAATATTCACACCCCCATCAGATTAATTTACGATAACATAATTTACAAGCTGACACAGATAATGGGGAAATTATTACTTTTTTTGGATTTTTATTTTAAATAATGGAAAAGGTTTTCAAGGTGATAAATAGGAAGTGTCCATTTTATATCAATATAATTCTCAAAGAGAACACATCACTGGTTTCGTTATTAAGTAATTAGATAGAGAATGCAAAATACATGAATACAGAATAAATATTAAAATAGTCTGGCTGGCTTTTAGAGAGCCTGAACATAAGATTAAAGAGAAGAGATACAGACAATTAGACTGGATTTACACCTAGGCGACACCTATTCCACACGTCTTTTTTGACCGTTTTTTTACGTGCGTTTTGGTGAGCAGATTTTGGCACATTCATGTGAATGGGCAAAATGGGCGCAAAAGCTTGCAAAAAAAAAACCCCGCAATGCGTGTGTTGAAAGCGTTTTCTGTTGAGTCTATGGGACAAAACGCATTGAAATCTGCTCAAAAGTAGCTCATGTACTATTTGAGCGACAGGCGTATGGGATTCCTTGGGTGGAGCACTTTGTCACGCTGAATCAGCTGCAAAAATATGCCTAGGTGTGAATAGAGCCTTAAAATACGCCATTATTAAACTGGACAGTTGAACACCCACTGGCATATGACCGAGCACAGATAAAACAACACTGTGTTGAACAACTAATCATGGGTTAAATTACTGTGATAATATATATATATATTATATACACAAATATATATATATATATATATATATAAGGGTAAGCTGTCATTTTAAGGGCTAGTTCACACCAGCCACAGTGCGTTCCGGCCTGATTCTGGCCGAAACGCACTGGATTGCATTCCGGCCAGCTCACCTTGTTGTGGGGCGGGAGGGGGCGTGGCGGTGCATTGAACTCAGTGGCACTGTAGCCACCCCCTACAGCCGCAAAGCGATCTGCCACACAGAACCGCAAGGCACATCAATGCCTGCGGTTCGATCCAGTCAGAAAAAATGCTACAAGCACAATTTTTTCTGACCGGACAAAAACGCAGGCATTGATGTGCCACGTGTTCCCATGCGGCCGATCGCATTGCGGCCCGGAGGGAGTGGCTGTGGTGCCATTGAGTTTAATGCACCGCCATGCTCCCTTCCGCCCCACAACAAAGTGAGCCGGCCGCAATGCAATACAGTTCCAGGCAAGAATCAGACCGGAACGCACGGTGGCTGGTGTGAACTAGCCCTAAGCAGTTTATAACCTTTAATAAAACCTAAACTGACAGAACTATGGAGGCTGCCATGGTTAACCTTCTTCTAAAAAAGTGAGTTGATTGGCTGTATCTGGCTTTTATAATTTCTGAGTCACTGATGTAGAACAAGCATGCAGCATAGAAAGTCAAAATGAAGTCATAACCTCAAATCTACATAGGTGTTCTGAGTAAATGGGGTTGATTTACTAAGGGCAAATTGGCTGTTCAGTTTGCAAGGGAATTTTCCCTTAGCTTAGTGAATGAGGTGAAGCTCTGCTCCTGACTTGCATTATCCAATCTTGTGCAAGCAAAAATATATTTTTTTAAAATTTTACTTGCACATGATGGTATATTCTTTTTAAAGTAAATTTTTACCACATTTACCAGGCTGAGTGAAAATTTAATTGCAAGGTGAAAATTCCCTTCACCTATTTGCCTTTAGTTAATCAACTCCAATGACTCAGAAAGGGCTGAAGCCAACAGACAAACATGATAGCCAATGGACTGGCATCCTAAAAAGGAGTGGTTTCCTGAATTCAGTACACTCTTAGTAACTGTTATTTCTTAGTAAATGTTGTTCCTGGGTCAGTGATATATAAAGTATTGATGTCAGAGACAACCAAGCAACTTGCATTTTCAGAAGCAAGCCGGAAATGGCAATCTTCATATTTTCCTCAGCACAGAATTCTTTAAAAGTGACCCTCTCACATAATCAAATATTTGGAACCATACACATACCTGTAAAGAAGAGAATTCCCTTCCAATCACTAGAAATGGTCCCATAAGGTCCACTGGGAAACTGAAACTTCTGGCAGCGTCGATCAACTGGATCCTCTGCAGCCCTTCCTCGCTGACCCTTCACCCATTACAGGATACAGTAGTAATGTGGAGGTCATCAGGAGGAACCAGTGAAAGCTGCAGGGGACCAAAAAGATTGACATTACGGATAGTGTTGATATCCCAGCAGACTTCGGGGAACCATTCTCCCTGAACAGAGAAGCGTTTGGTGGCACGGGCAGCAAGAAAGGCAAATATGTACGCCCTTGTTCTGCAAGTTATGCATTTCTGGGGATTTTTGCATACATGACAGCCAGGGTCACTTTAACATTGTCTGCAATTTACTCATAGATGTAATAATGGGCTTAATGGAATTACATGAAAAACATATTGTTAACAGTAATTACTTTATAATGGCTTTTGTTTTACTATGAACATTACAGTATGTTTCCCAGCATTGATTTTTATTAACACAAAGTCATTACAAACTGAAGTCATGCTAGTTACTGTCATTAGGTTTATAGTAGTATTATGGAAATATGAAATTCAGCTTAACTGAATGTTAAACATAAAGTTGATAATACTTGTGTCTAGGAACATACCTTGACTCAGTCAAGCTTTAGTACAGGTCAAACATTGCATGTATTCAGGGTAAACCTGCTGTAAATTGCTTGCTAAACAATAACTGTATAGAATGACATTCATAAATTTCATTGTACTGAAATGTAACAAAACTGGCTGGCTATTTACTCACTGAGAGGCTTAAGGATGTTGGATCCGTGGTCATCTGCATTTTCAGTATCAGATTTCTCAACGTCAGAATAATTCTCCGATTTGTCTTTATCTTTTTTGTCTTTGTGGCTGGTTCTATGTCTATGACGTCTCCTCCTCCTATAGCTCTTGGGAACATGAACTCCTATGTAGACTGTGTGATGACCTGAGAGACAAATGAAGACTTGTGTCATTACAAATTATCTTATTAGGCAATGCGTTTCAAGTATAGGTCAACTGCAGGCATGGCTATCAGCACAATTAAGTAAATAATACACATGGTGCTGCCCAACTACCAACAAGACCCACGAGCAAATATTATTCAAAATGTATTTTAAACAATCTAACCACAAATGAATGGCTGTTTCAGATACTTAAGCTTCCCAAAAATGAATATTTAATATAATAAATCTGCCCTTTTTATGCGATATATATATATATATACATATATAT
>NW_017306392.1:550968-556521 GCF_000935625.1 Nanorana parkeri
ATACACACACACACACACACTGTATATACATATACACACATATACTTCTGCACCTGTGGTCCACTGTTTATCTACAGCTGCTGATTTATCGCACAAATCAATCCTAAATATGGAAACATTGAAACACACTATTTTTCACAGGTTACATGTTCAGCACAGAGTCCTGACAAGTTCTCTGACATATGACTGGTATTTGGTCAGTCAGGCTACTAAGAAATTATTTGAATCAATGTGGCCATGCACAGTCCAGTACATGCAAGTGTTGAAGTTGATTTAAAGCTAAAGTTTAATCTGCCTAGATTCCACCTTCCCTGGGTTCCTCCCCCTCTCCATATCAACATGCTAATTAAATCCTTATAAATAAATAAAATATTCTGTTTACTATATTGAAAACACAGGGATATGATCACTGGGCTTCTGGGCTTCTCTAAGCAATGCAGGCAGATTATAGCTGGTGGGAGGGGTCAGCAGAGTGATGTACATAATTACCTGGATTTATCACAGCACTCTCCCTCAGTACTCTCAGCCCTTAGCACTGATGCAAGCAGTGGTTTGGATCTTGGTAGGCAATTATGTAAATGCCTTAATGGCCTTATGCCTTATACCGCAATGCCTTGCGGTATACTGAGACCGCCGCAGCCGGGACAGATCCCGACAATGCTGTCGAGATCCACCCAGCTGCATGAGTGACAGCTGGCTTTGCCTATCTAGAGGCAGAGCCAGCTGTACCCGCCCCCTCCCTCGTCCGTTCCTCCAGTCAGCGCTGGAGGATCGGACAGGGGAGGGGGGGAATCCCTGCAGGGAGCCGTGACTGACAGTCACCACTCTCTGCAGGGAGATGATCGAGAAGTGAGCGAGCGACGGTATGTGTTCGCTCACTTCCCGATCTATTGAGCTGAACTATGAGGGTGAGTGATTTTCACTCATCTCATAGTTCTCCTTTAAGTGTTGCAAGTGAGCATAGCAGACATTTTGTGACCTGCTGAAAATCTATGTTAACAACAACAGTGCCCTTTTCTCCATAGAAAGTTGCAAGCCTTTTACAGTATATCTCTTGTTTGCATGTTAGCATGAGTGAGGAAACATAATTAATTTGCTGCCTCCATTATATTTCCTGAAAGATCTATCTATATAGGGACGCCTAAAACATTCAAAGCATTTCTCCTTTTAGTTTTCCCTACCAGTGCTTATTTACCATATACAGCTACTGGCAGTACCATCCCCTTGCCTTAGGCCCTATGCTGTTTCACCCGCTAAATTTTGGCAAATGTAAAAATCTCTTCTGCAGGTGTACATTCAATTTTTCATAGTTTGAAAATATGGCAGACTGTGTCAGATCAGAATGATTTAACAAATATAAATGAAACGACAAGAAACCATAAAACAATCATAGTCAAATACAAAGATCTGAACGGGTTCCAAATAATTTAGTCCAAGCTATTTGGAGCAAATTGTTCTCATGAGAAAGCATCATTGTATAGCAGATAGGAAGTGTACCAGGAACACAAATGTAAGTGTAGCGTTGATTGTTTCCTGCGGGTCACCATGGGGAGGAGCAGAACATGAACTGATCTAAAGATATACACTGATAGATTTATGGGTGACTCCACTTTAATGGCTTCTTGTTTGCTTATTTGAGGTTATTCAAGTCACATTGTGCATTAGTTGGCATATAAAAGGCAATGAAATGAAGACTCCTACGATTTTCTATATGGTCACCGATCATTTAATAATTCATGGTATTTTTACAAAATTATTTTAGGCACCTTAGGTCTTCTTTTCTAATATCTACCACCAAGTAATTATTATTAACCCTCTACATTGTCTCCTACATTTACGTCATTTACACCACCGCCTAAGACTATGGGGTCTATTCACGAAGCTGCCGAAGGATCTGGCCGTAGCTTTGACCGGTCCTTCGGCTAGCTTCGGCCCCAGGACCCCTACGGTTCAGTAGAACCGAAGGGGTGCTGTATGGGCTATTCACAATAGCCCGTTCAGCTCCCGAACGTGGCCGAGCGGCTCAGTCGAGCCGAACGCATATGCATGTGCTGAAAGCCGAAGCTGGCCGAGCGGCCGGCCATTGGCCTGCTTCTGACAGCTGATCGAAGCCAGCCGTGATCTTACGGCTGGCTCCGGCCACTTGCAGAGAGATCAGCGTCCCTGGTTACCTGCTAACCAGGGACACTGATCTCCAAACAGCTAACTCTCCCTGGCGCCCCGGGAGTCTCCACAATCGTTTTCTATTTACTTTTTTTTACCTTTTTTAACTCTTTTTCTGTTCTGCTCGGTGCCTCTGAGGGACCGAGCAGAACAGCCGAGCCGAATGCCGCTCAGCGGCATTCGGCTATTCACTCACTGCTGTTCGGCAACTTTAAGAATAGGCCGAACAGCATTGAGTAGCCTGCCGGAGGTTCGGCTCAGCCGATCCAGATGTTGGATCGGCTTAGTCGAACTCCTTCTGCACTTCGGGTCGGCCGACCCAAAGCCACTTGAAGCAAGCCGATGCTGAGCATGTTCGGCCGACCCGAAGCCACTTGAAGCAAGCCGATGTACGGCTGATTTCAGCCGATGTACGGCTGATGTTAGGGGGAGGTTCTGTAGCCTACACATGGGCTCTCTGCCTTCCCCCACTTGGGGGTCTCTCTTCGGGGGAGCCCCTTACCCAGTACTTGAGGGTCCTGTTTCGGTAGGATCCTGAGGAAAGGGGTCCACCGGCCTTTGGGTAGGCGGACCAGAGTCTCCCTTGCCCCTGTCAGGAGCCTTGCGCCCTGGGGGGTTCAGGATTATCAGAGGAAGACCACAGCACCCTCGTGCACTTTTTTTAGTGTGTTGAGATTTCACTATTCACTTTATTTGTTCACAGGGGATGTTTTACGAAGCATGTACTGCAGACTTAAAAAAACAAAAAAAAAAGATGCTGAGGGACATTCCATAGCCAGAGTGGAGAGGGAGAGAGATGATCGCTGCCTGCCGTGGAACTGAGGATCAGGTGAGTAAAACTGCTTCATTTAAGCTCCCTAGACAAAAGGAGCAGTTAACCCTTGCAGTGTGAGGGTAGCCCCATTGCAAGGCTTTTATTTTCCTGAAGTCCTTCTTTAATGATAATGCATTATTAATAATGGTAATTGTATTCCACATCACTAAAGATGCATGACCATTCAGTTAACTGCAAATATATCACATTGAACAAACTCTTTTCCCTCCACCTGATGTACAAGGAAAGCAAGGCTAAGGCTACTAGTACTATGGTAGGTTATCTTTTTAAGTGAAGGTCTACTTAGTTCCCAGATTCAGAACGCTGTTGTTACTGAACTTTTAGAAAGCGGAAGAGAAGTGATCATTGTTATTCCAGGCTGCAAGTATAGCAAGTTACTGAACGTGCACATTTTCATTTATGCTGGATTGAACTCAACAAGCCTGCCACCCACCCCACCCTCAAATTACTCTAGTGATTGTTAAAATATCATGCCACCCACCCACTGTTTTATGCATTGAGATTTGGCCTGCAGACAACTGCAAGTATGATTATAATCTTAGGAAATGTATAGCACTTCAAAGTCACACTGTTACTAGTAACTTACATTGAGTTCAGAATACAATTACCATAAAAATAAATGCATAGTAACACAGCATTTGTTGAAAGGGATGGCATGCATAAAATGACATACTCTTTGAAGATACACCCTAACTGTCATGCAGGTGATCACGTATATTAAAGAGCACCTGATTCAACTAAGGTAGAGTCACTTCCATTGTGGCTTTAGACCTGTGGGGACGGGCTT
Organism: Nanorana parkeri; assembly: GCF_000935625.1. NCBI lineage: Eukaryota > Metazoa > Chordata > Amphibia > Anura > Dicroglossidae > Nanorana > Nanorana parkeri. The sequence continues at coordinate 554,754 of NW_017306392.1, forward strand.
TGGGCCTGTGTTGATGGTATCAGTTTGAGACACTTTTGAGATCATTCATAATTCATCGGTCTTCAGTTGATCCTCTTCTGCCCTGCATTTTACCTGCTTCAAGTGGGTCTTGCATTCCCAAAGCATTGCTTGGCAATACAAAACCTGTTTGAAGCGAACAAAAGACCATTGACACAGGCCCATTCTAAGAGACTCTTGACAGGACTTTAAAAAACTCCTGGTCTTACCTCCTTACCATCTTGTCTTGAATTGTATTGTAATTATAGTGTCTTCCTTATATTGTAAAGCGCTACACAAACTGTTGGCGCTATATAAATCCTGTATAATAATAATAACAATAATAATGGTCTGTACGATCTATACCTTTAAACTGTCCCTCATTTGGAAACAAAGCCCTCTGTCCTTTCCTCCTCAATTGTCTCTTTTTGGTCTGATGTACAGATATCTATGGAAATACTTGACTACCAGAAGTGTTAAGCTGGGTACACACAGATTGATTTGCGGCAGATTCAGCAGGAATCAGCCAAAATTGAATCCATGGGTGACCCTATCTCTTTGTCAAAAGTCGATCACTGGATTGACTTCAGTTGTGGGGACATGCTGGAATATCATCAGCCTAACAGTACTTGCAGTTGCTGTACATACCAGGCCCATTGCAGTGACATACAGTATCTTGCAGGGAAGCTGAATGGCTTCTGAAATGTCCTTGCTACTAAATATTCCACAGTCAACTGTTCGCGGTATTATAACAAAGTGGAAGCAACTGGGAACAACAGCAACTCAGCCACGAAGTGGTAGGCCACGTAACATGACAGAGCGGGGTCAGCGCATGCTGAAGAGCACAGTGCGCAGAAGTCGCCAACTGTCTGCAGAGTCAATAGCTACAGACCTCCAAACCTTGTGTGGCCTTCAGATTGGCACAACAACAGTGCGGAGAGAGCTTCATAGAATGGGTTTCCATGGCCGAGCAGCTGCATCCAAGCCTTACATCACCAAGTGCAATGCAAAGTGTTGGATGCAGTGGTGTAATGCACGCCGCCACTGGACTCTAGAGAAGTGGAGATGTGTTCTCTGGAGTGACGAATCATGCTTCTCTGTCTGGCAATCTGATGGACGTGTCTGGGTTTGGCGGTTGCCAGGAGAGTGGTACTTGCCTGACTGCATAGTGTCAAGTGTAAAGTTTGGCAGAGGGTGGATTATGGGGCGGGGTTGTTTTTCAGGGGCTGGGCTTGGCCCCTTAGTTCCAGTGAAGGGAACTCTTAAAGCATCAGCATACCAAGACATTTTAGAAAATTTCATGTTCCTGACTTAGTGTTAACAGTTTAGGGATGGCCCCTTCCTGTTCCACCATGACCGCACACCAGTGCATAAAGCAAGGTCCATAAAGACATGGATGAGCGAGTTTGGGGTGGAGGAACTTGACTGGCCTGCACAGAGCCCTGACCTCAACCAGATAGAACACTTTTGGGATGAATTAGAGCGGAGCCTGCGAGCCTGGCCTTCTCGTCCAGTACCTAACCTCACAAATGTGCTTCTGGAAGAATGGTCAAACATTCCCATAGACTCACTCCTAAACCTTGTGGACGCCTTCCCAGAAGAGTTGAAGCTGTTATAGTGGCAAAGGGTGGGCCAACTCAATATTGAACCCTACGGACTAAGACTGGGATGCCATTAGAGTTCATGTGCGGGTAAAGGCAGGTGTCCCAATACTTTTGGTAATATAGTGTATATCTATCTATATATAAATAGATAGATCTATATATATATA
>NW_017306392.1:556873-559227 GCF_000935625.1 Nanorana parkeri
TATAATGCATTTGCAGAAGTTACACCCCATCCTAACAACGTAGATGTTTGTAAATTTACTTATTAAAGATGCCCATAGGACAGTAGGGCAGGGTGGGCAACTTTGGCCCTCCAGCTCTGCTTCAACTACTATTCCCAACATACTCTGCCTCTGGGAGTCATGCCTGTAACTGTTGCAATGCTTCATGGGACTTATAGTTCCACAACAGCAGGAGGATGTACTTCCCCTGTCATAGGATGTACTTCCTCAATTCACTCACTGTGAATATGCAATTCCTTGTGTGACAACTCTAACTAAACCTGCCATCTGAACTACAACTTGACTTCTGAACAACGTAACATCATCATTGTTTGCTGGAAGCAATGCATGATGGGACATGTAGTCTTGAGAAATCAAGATTGCATTACATCAAGCAGCAGGGAAAGAGACACAAAACACATTGGGAATCCAGGAAAGTGATGGGCAGACAGAAGGCAGCACTCTTTCAAGTAAACTTTGATTACATTATGAAAAACAACTCTAGTATGTTTTCCTATTACAATGCTGATGTCATAACATGATAGTATATGCTGGGATTTTACAACTCCTTTAAGTCTGACTTCTTGCTATAGGTTACCACACTCTTCTCAGGTTTGTTGCTGTTTGCACTGATTTATCTTCACTGTGGTCTGTTTTCTTTAGTTGTTTATGTACAATGAAATACATTTTTAAAACAAACATGTTCCAAACATAATTGCAAAATTAATGTAATTATACAGTGTAATTGTCTGGATTTCCTCCAAAGAAGCCTTCAAATTCTGCCAGGGCAACTGTGTTCTGACGCTGGAGTAGAGGTTACTGGTGCCAAGAGAATCTGTCTATATGATAACAGTATTATGAACAGTTTCTTTCCAGATGCTGACATCCCTTCCCATTCAGATACACATAGTGGTTTCCTTACACAGAATGAACTGTAAAAGATTCCACACCAGTATGGTGCCAGTTCTCCTGCTTCTTCTGTCTTCTACCTCTGTACTTCTCCTTGGACTACCCTACCCCAACCAGTAATCACCCTTAGGCTGATGAATCCCTGCTGACTCACTCCTGACTTATGAACACCTAGCACTCCCCCACCCTTTAAACCAAAACATCCTATATCCCTAAATAGTGACAGCTGTCAAATTCTACCATTGCAAACTGTACAAACCTGTTTATAGCGAAGACTAACACTGCACTATTCTAATGAAATGACAGGTGACATAACCTGTTCTGATACATTAACATGTCATGCTTTATACCAGGGGTAACCAAACTCCGGCCCTCCAGCTGTGCTGAAACTACAAATCCCATGATGCATCTGTCTCTGGGTGTCATGCCTGTGGCTGTGGGAATCTTGCAATGCCTCATGGGATTGGTAGTTTTACCACAGCTGGAGGGCCGGAGTTTGGCTACCCCTGCTTTATACACATTTTAGAACACACACACAGTTTTAGCCCCCGTTCACACCTGAGCAATTTGGTGTGCATTTCCTAAAGTGTAACATTCAACATGGAGATTCTCATCATGTTCAATGGTGCCCGCTCACACGACTTGCTGCTGCTGGTTCCACAAAAAATACATGTTTTCTATAGAGTCGGGGGCTTTTGGCCCCATAGACTTCAAAAAAAGCACCTGAAATTGAGCGACATGAGGGTGTGTTTTTTGTGTGTTTTTGCACTTTGCAACCGGTTTCCTCCATCTAGCAATTTATTTTTATTCCAGTTCTATTCTAAATTATTATTATTGTTATGATTATTATTACAGATATTTATATAGCACCAACAATTTACATCAAGTCCTGCCCTCAAGGAGCTTACAATCTAAGTTGCCTTTCCCAAATGCATACATACAGGGCCAATTTAGTCAATTAACTTTCCAGCGTGTCTTTAGAATGTGGGCGGAAACCAACTTATGCACAGGGAGAACATGAAAACTCCTTGTTTATTAATTCTTTATTATTAATTATTATTAGTAGTACTATTGTTGTTTTATTAATGTATTTTATATTCTATTTCTATTCTATTTTTTCTGCCAAGAAAGATAGCATAGTGGACATGGCTCAAGAGCTCCGATAGCACACAACACCACACAGAAAAACCAGTAAGCAGATACAAGGACGATAATGACATATGATGTCAAATTTTACACTGCTTTCCATCGGACAAAACAAATAATGGCTGGAGTTCAAAAACACATAAAAAACGCTTACAAAGCGCACATTGGAGCGCAAAAAAAGATCCAAAATCGCCTAAAATTGTTCTAGTGTGAATGGGAACTTATTTTTTATCATACTCACAATTCATTCTCATAGTTAGCCTCACTTGTTCCCTGACAGC
>NW_017306392.1:559240-629841 GCF_000935625.1 Nanorana parkeri
CATATATAGTTATTTATTTATCATTTCACATATATAGATTTCACTTTTAGAATAAATACACCTCATACACTCACTTGTTTTCCACACAATTCGTTTTTCCTTTGACATTTCTTCCATTCCAATAAAAGGGCCCACTTTCACTAATATCTGCCATCACAACCTGTACATTGTTTTCCTTCAGCTCTTTTTCTAGGCTTATTTATGGGCCAGCCATGTAGACAGAGTGACTTTTATGTGCCCCGTCTAAGCTTTAAAAACATGCTGTCTCTCTAGTATGTGCCCTCAAGTCATCTGCTGTTAGGCTGCAGGGCAGACACAGGGGCTACCATGTCCAATATTATTAATAGAGTCGCTTGCCTCTGCTTATTTGGTGTCCAGTAATGGCTGCTGGAACCATAAACATTACCCCCTGGGAGTCCTTATAACTTCCATTATATTAATAGAAGCACGCTGATATACCGCCACTGTATTTATTTATACTTTCTTGCATGCTTTTGGAAAGAAAATGCTAATTTTTTTCTGCAGCAGTTGATTTAAGCAGTAGATATGCAGCATACATGTTTATATGCATAAAAGCAGATTTAACTGGAAGGTAATGAGTGTTTTTAGCCACTAAAATCGCAAGTGATCAATGGTTACATAAGAAGAAATGGAAGCATGCTATTGTTCGGTTGTAGTGCGATCAAGTGATCTATTGCAGGACGGTAGTACATGGTTCAAATCAGTCGCATCTATACTACGCAAGTTGTAGTTTAAGCATGCGATGCAATGCATTTTTTGTTTGTTTAGGGCCTTGCAGAACCCCAAGGGGTCATTCACAAAGGCATCCACGTCTGTACAGCGTGCACATCCGCGCAAAGACCCAATCCCAGGAGGGACAAGAGCTGCTTGTAACTGCATGCAGTAGCCTGTACCCCCTTATGGGAGGATGCGGCTGCACGCAGTTACACGCAGAACCAAACCTGCACATCTGTACATTGTCTGCGTCCAAGTGCGGGCATCCGGACCTGCACAGATGTTGGCGTGTAACTGCGTGAAGCCGCATCCTCCTGCAGGGAATTACACACAGAACCTGACCGTCTGCATAGACTTGCATGCCATACGGATGTACACACCCATTGGAATGACCCCAAAGGAGTTCATTTCAAAATTCTGCCTGGAGATGCTGTTTGTATACCACTGGCGCCCCTAGATGGCGATGACGGGTATAGGAAATTCTCATACTCGTCAGTGCCACCTAGGTGTGCCGGAGCCGAGTGAACAGCAGGCACAACTTTTATAAATGAACGCCAAAGACATAGTAATAACAGCCAGACAGTTCTCTCAGAAAAGCTTTCTTTAACCCCTTCATTACCAGTGACGTACAGTGTATTTCACTGGCATCGGGGCTGTTTAAACAGTCTCCACCTGGAGGTTGTTTAAACTTGAAAAGCCAACAGTAGAAGCAATTCTGGCAGCTCAGCCACCGCCAGATCGCTTCTATGGGCCGCCCCTCCTGCCCGTGTTTCCTAGGCTCCGTTGCCCCTCCTATGGGCCCGGCTTCTCTGGTGTCGGAGGGGAAGCTGCGAGGAGATCAGTGAACCTCCATTCGGCGATCCCCTCCCCATACTATGGGACTGGGAGCAATGCCGATGACATCACTTCCGGTCCCATAGCTGTCAGTGCGATCTGCACTTCAATAGCTTATTTAGAATGTAAAGGTGACACAAGGAATCTTTTGGACCCCCAGTATCACCTTAAAGAGTACCTGTCACCACCATCTGCTATCACATGGGGGGCTATCAAATATATAATGTTTGGGGGTTTTAAGTAATGTTCAGGCCTAAAATGTGGATTATAACATGTAAACAAAAGATGAAAAAAAGGGCCTCAGTCATGAAGGGGTAAAACACTTTTTCAGACCATGCATAAGCATGGCCATTAGAAAGCTATTAAACTTTTCCTGGGGGAAAGAACCCCCCCACCCCCCTTGTAGTTGGGCTACCCCTACTAACTGCATGTCTATGTCTAGGGTACCTGTGTAAAGGACTATTAATCATCTGATCCCCTCTGGCAGTCAGCACTCACATCTCTCCCCTATGCTTCGTCTTGTGGACTTTCCCCGCCATCCTCACATATAATGCAGGGCTATGGGCTAATGGGCTAAAACGCAGGGTTGTCTGATTCAACTCCAAGGCAAGTAAAATTGAATGTGCAAGTGATATGCAAACATCAAGTAACACTTGTAAGCATCAGAACAGCATTTTAGGCCCCTTTATCTAGCAGTGGGCAGAATACACAAGACTGCAATATGATATAGCAAATTCTAGATATCCACATGTACAGATCTACAAGGCAATGAGTACAAACTGCTAAAGTAGCAATTATATAAATGTGATTTTACGGGATATTTGATTTAAGTCACCTATTGCAACAATGAAACCCTCTGTTTAATTACCTAGCTATCTACATTCCTCCACTAGCAACGTCAGAATGACTTGTCAGGTATGTTGCGCAACAGTCAATGTTTGCACAGTGTTTAAAAAATAAAACTTCAAATGATCTGGGCGCTGCTGTTCGGTGGAAGCAGACGCTATCTCCTTTCTGACATCAGCACAAAGAATCTTTGTGTTCTACGGTGACAAACGGTGGAACGGACTGTAACTCCACAGATTAGGAATATTGCAGAATAACTAACATAAGTGACTAGCGGTGTCTCAGAACACAATTATCTTGTAATCTAGGAGGGGGCTGAAAGAACAAGCAAATCATAGCATATACGTATTAAAGAACATTAAATGCATCCTATCATGATAAGAGCTGCCTCCTAAGCTTCCCGGTCTTAGGTTATGTGCACACAGTATTGTTTTCAGATGATTAAGCAATTGTTTTGTCATTCTGCTATTTGTTTTTGCTATTGTGGTATTTGTTTTTGCTATACAACTCTATATCCTTGTCATTGGTAATCTCTGTACTCATCCTTCTTTGGATCACTTAAACTGGCCATACACTGCTCAAATTTCAGGTGACTCTTGCTTATTAAAGCTGGCCACACACCTGTTCATTTTTTTTCGTTCAACCCGCGGACTGAACAAAAGAAATTGACGTGACTCCTCCATCAACACAAACAGTGTGTCGATCGAGGAATTGCTGCTGTCTACATTGTATTCTGATGCTGGCACCTGTCAGAATACCCAATCAAAGCGGGTAGCTCATTGGCTCCTTCGATCAACTGAAAAGGAAGCCGACAGCCCCACACACTGTGCGAATTTCGACCGGTACATTACAAAACGACCGAAATTCAGCCAGTGTATGGGCACCTTTAGCCAAAGTTCAAGCTGTGGGTGGCACTACTGGTACCTTATGACTCAACAAAAGTCAATTTTCTTGACTTTTGTGGAAGGACCTGGGTGAAAAAGTGTCGGCTAAACAGTGGCAATCAGATGCAGTGACTGTTCGGATATTCTGATGACAGCAGCAGGTCCCGGCTGTGCAGATTACAACAGCCCAGCATATGAGATTCTTCCATCCACACTGTTTAACCACTTCAGGGCCACAATATGTCTATAGACGGCGGCCCGTTAAAGTGGTTACACAAGAACACGGCTGCTGCAAAAGCCGTGTTCTTGTTATCGCTTTTAACAGCAGGCGATGGCTGTTAATGTACAAGCGATCTGGCGTCTGTACAGCCACCGAATTGTTTGTTACCGTATGGCGGCGCCTCCCTTCACAACCCCCCCCCCAGCCACGGCCGCCGTTGTCTTCCCCGGGCACTGCTGTCCCCGTGCAGCGCCCGGGACTGGCTCAGCGGGTCTCCCCGTAGTGATCGGAGAGAGATTCAGTGGCTTCCAGCCTCTGATCTCTCCTCCGATCACTGGACCCGGAAGTGTCACTGTACACAGTCTCCGGCTCTTAGAGCCGGGAGATGAAGCTGGGGAAGCACATCTCTGATTCCTCGGCTTCTTTGGGGCCCCTAGGTGACATTAGGGGTCTGAAAGACCCCTGATGTTTCCATAAAGAGGACCTGTCACACCCTATCTGCTATTACATATGGTGCTTGTTAGCCCCCTATGTAATAGCAATAGGGTTAGTGTAAAAAAATTAAGTGTTTACGTTATAAGTTATAAAAAGTTATAAGTTATAAAAAGAAATGTAACATACAAGAAAAAGAAAAAAATGCAAAAAAATAAATAAAGTCCCCCGCCCCCCACATGCACGCACATAAACACGCGTTGGTGCGTCTACGTCCAAAAAGGACAATTGCGCTATACATGTTACATGTCGCCGCAAACGTCGGAGTGAGAGCAATAATTCTAGTGCTGTCAATGACTGTTAGCACTAAACTGATGAGCTGTAAAAGCGTTTTAAATGTGCCCTATGGGAAATTTGGGGTATTGACTTTTTGCGGCTTAACGGGCGAACGCAATTTTAAGGCTTGACATGTTTGGTATCTATTTACCCGGCGTGACCACATCTTTTATATTTTATCAAAAAAATTGGGTATTATATTATGTTTCTGTGCACTAAATTTTAATTTAGATTATTTTTTCCTAAAAATACAGGTTTGATAAACATTTGTACGTTGCATTGTTTTTGCGCAAATGTTTATCAAACCTGTATTTTTAGGAAAAAATAATCTAAATTAAAATTTAGTGCACAGAAACATAATATAATACCCAATTTTTTTGATAAAATATAAAAGGTGCAGCATTCCTGGATATAACAATTATGGGTATGCCGCTGGGGAAGTCAGAAAAGGAGAACGATTTGGGGGTCATTAGGACCACAAACTGAAAGGTAGTTTGCAGTGCCAGGCTGCTGTAAACAAAGCTAGCAGGGTCTTGTCCTGTATTAAAAAGGGGATGTATTGCAGGGACAAGTCTATAATTTTGCCACTTTATAGATCATTGGTTCGACCTCATCTGGAGTACGCGGTCCAGTTCTGGTCACCAGTACTAAGAAAAGATGTCCTTGAGTTGGAAAAAGTCCAGCGGAGGGCAACCAAACTAATTAGGGGTATGGAGGACCAGAGCTACGAGACAAGGCTACTAAATTTAAACATGTTCACATTAGAGGTGAGGAGATTAAGGGGGGATATGATTTCCATGTACAAAATGTTTAATGGTGGTAGCAACATTAGCGATAAACTGTTTAAAATTAACTCCGTTACAAAAACTAGAGGCCATCACCTAAAATTGGTGGGAAAAAAATTCCAGCACAAGGGGCGAAGGGGGTTCTTCACAGTAAGATCAGTTAGGGTCTGGAACTCACTGCCACAGGCGGTGATTTCAGCAAATAATGTGGAATTGTTCAAGAAACTTTTGGACGATTTCTTAAGGGACCGTAATATACAGGGGTACGGGTACTCCTAGAATGAGATCCTAATAGGTTGGACTTGATGGACTAATGTCTTTATTCAACCTCAAATACTATGTAACTATGTAACTATGTAACTATGTACAAAATTGCAACTCGCAGTTTTTTATTCTACAGAGTCTCTGCTTTCAGAACATATATCATTGTTTGGGGGGTCTGAAGCTGTTTTCTAGCCAAACATTTATATTTTATCATGTGTACGCAAATAGTAAGAAAATGCTCCTGACAGCAAGTGGTTAAGGTGGCTAAAGTAATCTGTTACATGCTCTTTGTTCAGCCCACACGATGAACATAAGAAATCTATGTGCGTATGGCCAGCTTTACTTTGTATATCCCCACTGTTGTTTCTCCGTTACTTCAATAAACAGGTTCACTTCAGCAAATAATAGTAGCCTGCACTTTTCTAACAGATCAAACGTTGGCCATACATCGGCAGACCATTTGTCCGGTAAAAAAAAAAAATCTAAGTAAAGAACACACTAGTTGCATAGTTACACCAAAACTGGATCAGAAAGCATCTGGAGCAGTTGCCCAACCAATCAGCTTCTCTCTCCAGTTTGTGTAGGTAAGATCTGAAAATTAAAGATAGAAGCTGAATGGTTACTATGGACAACTGCTGCAGATTCTGTCTGTTCCCCTTATTGTTCCTTGGTGGGAACACGGAAAGGAAAGTAAACTCTGTGTAGGGAAATAACAGTACAGTAGAATAAACTCTTAAAACTAGAAATTGCTGGCTGGTAGAAGGACCTTTAGTAAGTCTCTTCTGCCAAAAAACAATTTTACTTACCTGCAATTTTTTTCAATCTGCACACTGAGTGCGATAGAGTACCTGGAGCTTTGTGCCGACAACGTAACTGCAGCATGTATACATGGTGGTTACATCATTAGCGCCTGCCCAATTGGCAAAGCAAGAAGCCAGCAGGCCTAATAGGAGCAGAGAATAACATCTCTGGCAGGCACGAAGTGGATGCAGGGAGCTCAGACCTCACATCACTAGAGGAGAGCACACTCAGAGGTAAGTGTGTCATAATGTGTCATACTTGCACATTTTGTCAAATGCTGGCCACCCTCAACCACAGTTCAATTCCGCTTTAAACCTGAACTCTGGCCTTACCATCGATCTTGCACAGTTGTACAGGCTCCTCTCCTGTATTAAAATTGCTTCCTCCAATTTCACGCCACACTGCAGCAAGTCAAATAGAGCTCACTTCATTTCCTGGCTGAAGGATATCCAGCATCACTTACCACTTTCCTCCCCAGACTTACTCTCCTTGGCTTGCCCCTTTCATTTTTTAATTTCAGTTCTTTCAATTATGGAGACTCCGCATCACATGTGGGTGTTACCTAGGGTGGTCTGCATGCACATGCAGCCTGTCTAGCAATGCTCATTCTTCCAGAGTGGCATTTTCATACTTGCATAGTTCCTCCAAAGAACTACCCATTTCTTGCATCAGGACTGAGGGCTCTAGGGAGGAGTACTGAGGCAGGGTGCAGTGATGTTTTCAGGAAGCTATATACAGTACACTGCTGGCCCCTCCCACCAGCCATTATCTGTCTGCAATGCATAGAGGGGCACCAAGACCCGAAGATGATATCCCTGGGTCTAAAATAAGGTACGTAATGAAAATGGAAAGGTTTTATTTAAAAATGTCATAAGCATGTTGATGAGGGGGGAAATAAGGGATCAGGGAAGTAAAAATATAGGGAGATTAAACTTCTACTTTAAAATAACATTAGAGAGTGTATGACGCAAGAAATTGGTACTAATGCCTTCAGGTGCTTGAAGTGTCCTGCGTTTCCCAAATACTGGGGTGCTCTGATATACAAATAGCAACCAGCTCCTGTAGTTGCCTTTTAGTTATTATATTTTTTTGCATTATTTTATTCATTTGGTGTAGGTCTGCAACTTTTCTTCACTCCCAATAAACTTATATTTCCTTTGCTTTACGCAGTTTCCCAGTATGTGGGCACTCCAACCCCAGTAAGCAAGTGTTAGGCTCAGGCAGCATAAATATCAATAAACTGATGCCAGTTCCTTTTTTGTAGCACGCTACACTGCAATAAATACTTGTGAATCTGCTTCTGTAAATGAAGGAAAGTCCTCCTGATGCTGGTAAGTCTTCAGAACCATTCCCACAAGTCACATGACATACTGGCAATTAAGTCTAAATACAGAGATACAATCACTTTCCATTACAAAGATGTGAGCTGTTCCATGAACAGTAAATGTAATTTAGTACATATACTTCCTGATCTCAAATGTTTGCCCAATTAATACATGAGCTGTAATAGTTGAGGACTTGCTTAACCTATTAGTAAAGTCACACCCATGTGAGAAGTTTCGTGTATTCAACCATCCCTGCCAGTGACCTACAAAACACTGTGCTGCCTTACTAATCTGGCACTAAAGTTGAAATGTGCAGCTCTTAACCCGGAGATTTATGCTAGGTTTCCCAAGCTTATTGTATGAGACCTGGCTTCGGGCCAGGGAAAAAAATCAGCTAAGATTTGCCAACCCCATGGAGCCATGCACAGAAGAACAACAGAGGAGAGGTGGAGGGTTGGATATTACTTAACCTCAACCTGTCAGGTCTTCCAAACTTTATAAATGAATGCTGCAGATAAAGAGCCTAGGTGCACACTAAACTGCAGCCTTGGGTTCTACAACTTCAGACTAAGCTCCATTACTGCCATTATTGGCCATAGTCATGCACAATTGTGGGAAGAGTCCAAATTCCGAAACCAAAGGCTTCCATTACACTGTGTGCTAGGGGCCAAGCTGTTCCCTTGCGGATTTGAAAAATAAGAAAGACCTGACAGGTTTGCCTTAGTAACCAGGGGTGTCTCATAATCAACCATAATCACCGCCTGAGGCAGCTGGTGGTCATGTTCGAAGAGGGGCAACTCATTCTGCTCCTGGCAACCAGTGGTGTCATTGGTTGCCAGGAGGCGGGCAGGATGCCAGCCAGAGCATCCCAGTGCTAAGAGCTGGGAAAGGAGATGTGTATGGCCCTAAGACATCTCCTCGCCTGGCTCTTCGCAACCTGAGATGCTCTGGCCGGAAAGGAAGCAGCAGGGTGCTCTGCCTGCCGTCCCCCCATGTGGCCAAAAGAGATATCACTTGAGGCAAGAGCCTCAGCCTGCTTCATTATAGGGACGTCCCTGTTAGTAACATATCGAAAGTTTTATTTTATTTTTAAAGGATGCCTGTCCTTTTCCCATGCAGAACAAAGCAACAGGATCTGTTTAACAACAGCCCCACCAGCAGCCTACATTTACCTTCCTTTTTGCTCTCCCAAGTCACTGTAATTGAAGAAATATATCTGGGATGGGGTAGCATGTGACTCACTCCTCCTCCATGATAGTGCTGATAATTGGCTGCACAGACACTCCGTGCTGTTACATTATGGCAGGGAAAAAGTCCTCATCCCTTTGTAAGTTCCAAGTTATAATTTAGCACTAACACAGAGCTAACTCTATTCCCTCCCAGTGGTGAAGAAATGACAGGGAGGCAAGTATAAGCTGTTGGTGCTAAAGTCAAACTGTTGATTTGCTCTGCATGTGGAAGGCACAGGTTCACTTTAAATTATTAGTGTAGGCAGATTTAAAAGACCCTCATTTATTCCAGCTATGTATTCATAAAAAAAAAAGTAAGCGGTTAGCCCAACTTTACAATAAAACTGCCCCTAGCTGTGCAGGAACGAGCACTCTGGCTCATCCAAAACCCATGCATGTGCAGTGCGTTCTCTCTCTCTCTGTTGCACAATTTTGAGCTCACCTGCTGCAGCACCAGTGAGAGCACACTGCACATGTGCAGGTTCTGAATGAGCCACAGTGCTTGTTCCTGCGAAGCTGGGGGTGGACATCCTGCCGTCTATGCAGCATGGAGGGGATTGCCTACCTACAGTCATGGACTAAAATATTGGCACATCCGAGGCATCTCATCCCTTAGTTCAGTGGTTCTCAACCTTTCTAGGGCCGGGACCCCTTGGTAACGTTGGCAAGTTGTGGTGACCCCCAACGGTAAAATATAGGGATGACGCGGCTGCTGCGGCGACATCTGGCGGCGTGGTGGGAGAACTGACACTGCTGCGCTAGGAGAGGGCTGAGGAGGACTCTCACCTAGCACAGCAGAAATCACACACCGACCCACAGGTTGAGAACCACTGGTGTACGCCGTCAGAATAAAAAAACAAAAAAAAACACCCTAGGAATGCATAGCTAGATTCCTATTGGCTATTTCACTTTGCAGTAGCCAATAGCAAACTAGCTATTGCACCCACCCTCTGCTGCTGTCAATCAGTAGTGGGGACCTGATGGAGAACTTCAGGCCCCCCTCTGCTGATTGGCAGCAGCAGAGGGCGGGTGCAATAGCTAGTTTGCTATTGGTTATTGCAAAGTGAAATAGCCAATAGGAATCTAGCTATGCATTCCTAGGGTGTTTTTTTTTCTGACTTACGCCGGCCTACGGCCCCCAATGTCAGACAAAAAAGGTTTACTCTGCTCGGGAGAAAGTGTTTCTCTCCCAGGCGGCCGGGAGCCGCTATCTAATAGCAGGAGACTCCCGGGCGACCCCTGGCAAATCGTCATTCGACCCCCTAAGGGGTCCCGACCCACAGGTTGAGAACCACTGCCTTAGTTGATGTTGCAGTGATCTGAGACCAACCAGGCTGTGTGTACTTCTGCTGCAGAGATCCAGATTGTTTAGGGATGGGGGGTTGCTACATTGTTAAGCATGAAACTGCACAGTAAACTGCATTCTCTGATCTTTCAATAATGTCATGTAAAAAATAGGCCAGTTAAAGACTGTCACCCTGTCAGCCCAAATGTGTGGTGCTCTAGCGGTCATCATAACGGTTTATGTGGTGATAGGGCAGCAAGTCTACTACCCTTGCTTTACCGTACAAAGCTAAAGAAGATCTGTGTCTCTCTCATACATGGTCATAAAAGAGACTATAAATACTCCTGCCACATTCATGTATCAGTGCTACATCATTACACTACTTTACTAACTAAATTGCCTTGGCATCATATTCAGTCAACAAAGAGTTAAAAGCTTGTCTATCCTCAATATTCATATGTAATGGATTTTATGACAAAGATGTCGCCCTGAACGTTCAGTATTTCAAGACACAAAAAAAGACACATAACTGCTCTGCAATGAAGGTCTATTATACATGGATTACCGAGCAGAAACTAAGTGCTGCGTAATCGTCTGGTAATTATCTAGTTATCTGCATCTTACCAAAGAATCTCTTCTGCCAAGCTCTGCTAAGCAGAAACAAAAATCAGACCATGCAATCTCACATATTTTCTTGTTACCCAAAAGCAACAAGGCCAATCTCTGTGTGAGGACTACAGTGAATATGGTATATGAGGCCTAAACTGCATGGAGCCAGTGAAAATAATGCCCAATAACGTTATAATGCTTGTATGACGTTAGTAAACTTTATGCCTGTGATTGCAGAAGTGTAAGTCTGCATACAAGTAATACTAAGGATACACCGATATCGTTTTTTTTGGTATTGAGTACGGGTACCGATATTTTTTTTGTGGTACTCACCCATACCGAATACCGATACCGGAAGTCCCACTAAGGAAGCCAGGAGGCGTGTAATGACTTGCCACCCGGCTTCCTGATTAACCGGGAAGCTGGGCGGCGAGTCATTAACTGCTCCCTTGCTTCCTGATTAGTCAGGAAGCCGGCTCCATGCTCCTTCATCACCAAGTTCCCTAGTTGGGAAGCTGGCCAATCAGGAAGCCAGGCGGCGAGTCATTACACCTACATTACAAGTTCCGGTATCAGGATAAGCATCGGGAGCATTTGGGCAAGTATGCGCCCACGAGTACTCGCCCAAATACTCGGTTATTGGTACCGATACTAGTATCGGTATTGGTGCATCCCTATTAGATACCCGAAAAAACATCTCCTCTGCAATACTTCTGGCTGCCCTCAACCCCAACAGCAGCAACAACCACTTTTTGAAAAAAAACTCTTGTTGAAAAAGCAGTGACAGATTATTATTATTATTAATAAACATTTTACAGGGTCTGTCTACCCATAACTGATATTCCAGTTTTTGGTTGTTGCTGAGTCAAACAACTTGTAATTACCAATAAGGAAGCTCAGGGACTTTTCCTGAAGAGCTTGTGTTACTGAGTCAGCACACTAGTTCTTACCCATTATGAGGGAGTACATTCAGATTTGCAATGATATGTTATGAGGAATGCAACAGGAGAGGCTGAACCAATCAAAGAGGGCAGGACACTTAAAACTCCCAGTTGGACACGAACAGAGCAGGGAAATATAGTAGGGAGAGGACACTTCTGGAGTATCCACAACATGCAAGATGTCAGGAGCTGACTAAAGCCACCATATCATTTACACCTTTCCCTCTTCATATATGCAAGTAGATCACGGGTGCAATGCTCTGGCTTCTGCAGACTGTTCCTCCCCTCCATGTCAGTACCAAGGTACGGACATGCAGTTACAGGGATGGGAGGAAGTGTCAATGGACAACATGTGTGGTAACGTCACTGCACTTGTATTCCACTGAAACTACAGGTCCCTCTGCTGCGGTGGCAAATAGGGCTTGTAGTTTCTCCATTCTCTGCGTGGAGCCATACACAGCTGTGCCAAATTCAAACACCAACGAAGCCTGTGAGGAGAAGAACCCCACGATTCAAGTAAGTGGGGGGTGTGGGGTTGCAACCTGACAATGTTTCATGTTACACCTTAAATATGGGTATAACATCAAACATGGTCAGAAAGGTGAACTAGCAGGTACAGGTGTCCATCCAGTCTGTGTACGAGTACGGACACCCACAAGAATGTGCAGCTTGGGTGAGACTATGGCCGCATCCTCCCATAGGAGGAACAGGCTGCTGCGTACAATCACACACAGCACCTGTCCTTCCCGGGAACGGCCCGATACTGCCTTGCACGCCGCTTGGATCTGTACTGGCCGGCTCTTAGCTGTGTGAAAGGGGCAAAATACAAATCCCGTCATGCACCTGTCTCGAAAAAGACATGACAATCTTGCAATGCCTCATGGGATTTGTAGTTCCACAACAGCTAGAGGGCCGGAGTTTGCCCCCCCCCGGTTTGAAATGTTTATGGTTGAACAGCATGATATAAGGCAGGAGGCCTAATTTTTATGACAAAACTGCAGTCCTACAGCTGAAATGACTGAGCAGGAAGCATAGTCAGTCACTGTAACAAGCACATACTTTATGTCAACTCAGAAGGACACTGTTTATAAATGCTGGTTTTCATTTCCACAAAGTTTCCTATGATATGATAAAAAATGGACGAACACGGTGCGTTCAGTCACAGAGAGTCCTGAGGCAACTTCCAGTGTATCCCTGCAAGAAATGCAACACGTACGTAATTTTTTCTCGCAGGCCTGAATCAACAAAGTCATATCGTTTTAAAGCTACAAACTTATCAGATATTGCCAAAGTGTTCTACTGAGAAGCAGCCCTAAGAACACCCTGCTTACTATAGGAACTACCAGCCCTAGATTTACTAAAATTCTGAACTATTCTTAAAGCAGAACTCCGGGTAACATTTTTATCAACCCTTGCAGTGCGGCTACCTTCGCACTGCAAGGGTTAACTGCTCATTTTTGTCTATGTTCAAAAACAACAAAGTTCTATGCACCCGATCCCCAGAGTCGCCTGTCTCTTTCTCCGCTGCAGCGATGGTATGTCAGGGTCTTCAGGTCCTATACACTGTGTATAGAAAGTGATGACTCATGGATAGGGATGCACTGAAATTGAATTTTGAGACCGAAACCAAAAATAAAAAACCAAAACCTAAAATTACTTTTTTTCACAATCTTTAAAAAAAAACACATGTTTTTAACTACTTTATTTTATTTTTTTACTTTACTGTTGGGGGCTCTAGGGAAATATTAGGGTTCTAAACAAACCCCTGATATTTCCCTTTTCAAATAGAAAAAGAGATTGAGGACACAGTGTGCTCAATCTCTTTTTCTGCAGCCCGTTATGAATGATCAGGAATCCTCTATACTGTGTGCTCCTGTCCTTTCATACATTGTGGATATAGTGTACTTACTATATCCACAATCATATAGATCACATCCCATTCATTCATAACTGGACATAGTAAGCACACTATGTCTAGTTATTTACAAATACTCACCGATCAGCCGATCATGAGTGTTTGTATACCGCTCTCTGTTCTAAATCGGCTGTCGCAGGAGGAGGGGGGGGCGTTGGGGGAGGATAGCTCTGCCTCCTGGGACTGTGTCTCCTCTGCTCACTGCTCTCCATCCTGACTCAGGCCGTGGAGCTCTCCTCCCACACCTCCTATGTCAGGATGGAGAGCGGTGAGTGGAGGAGAGTGCTGTTATCTGTCATAGGAAGTGGAGTTCTCCTCCATAACCGACATATCACGGCTATCACCACCCGGCACCGCTCTCCAGGAGGCCGAGTTGGGAGGAGAGCTCGGCCTCCTGTAACGATCACCGCCCGCACCGCTCGGCATCCTGAAAGCTTCTCTCCTCCACGCTGGGCGCAGGTGCTGCATTGGAAGGTACACAGACCGGCGCCCGGGAGTTGGAGAAGAGAAGCGAGGGATACACTGAATTTCCAAACGTCATGGCACTTTCAGCATTTTGCCAAAAGTGCAAGTTTTGGCCTAAATGGACCGCTGCAGCGGAGGGGGTCTAAAAGCCAGCTGGACAGCACTTAACATTTGTAGTACAGGGGTAGCAGCACTGCTAGGGTTAATATAATTTGTACCCGCAGTTCTGCTTTAATGAGACAACTTGACATATTTCCTCAGAGGATTTTGCATATTAGTCAATAGTTACCAGAACCTGATCAAATCTGTGCTCTCATTCTAATCTCGAAGATGAAAGAGTCCTTTGTGTGTTGAACATTGGAAAACTGTACAAGTGTTATCAATTGATTGAATGTAGGCAACTGATAAATGTTATTTTACATTTGATGCCATGTTTCATTACATTGATATTCAGGGTATAACATGAAACATGGTCACGCTCCATACAGCTGAAGTTTAATCTGCTTATATTTTGCCTTACCTGGTTCCTCTCTCCCCCTTCATCAACATGTTAATGAAATGATAAAAAAAAGTATTCATAAGAAGCTGCAGCGAGTCAGATGGAGCTCACTTCATTTCCTAGCGGAAGGACGTCTAGCAACTCTGGCCCTCCAGTTGTGGAACTACAATCCCCATGAGGTTGCATGCCTCTGACAGCCACAAGCATGTCTCCCAGAGGCAGAGCTAGAGGAAGTTAAAACATAGCTGGAGAGCTAGAGTTGCCCACCCCTGATCTAGCCTTTGCCTCCCCAACCTTACTGCCCCTTTCATTTATTGGATTCCAGTTCTTTCAATCATGAGGGCTCAGAGTCACATGTGGGCATTACCTAAGGTAGTCTGCATGCAAATGCCCGCCACTCCAAACATCCACCCATCAAGGCATTTTGATATTTGCATAACCTCTCCCAAGAGCCAGCCCACTTCTTGCATCAGGGCTGAGAGATTTTGGGAGAAGTAATGAAGCCGGGTACTGTGGTGTTCTCAGGAAGCTTTTTACTGCACCCTGCCGGCCCCTCTCACCATCCTTGATCTGAATGAATAGAGAATCACAGAGATCCAGTGATGATACCACTGGATCTAAATGAAGGTATGTAATGAAAACAGGAAAGGTTTTGTTTGAAAAATAAATTAGCTTGTTGATGAGGAGAAAGGGGGGAGAAGGAACCAGGGAAGGTATAGTATAAACAGATTAAACTCCAGCTTTAAAGCAGAAATCTGGGGGGAAATGTTATTTACCCTTGTAGTGGGGCTACCCCCATACTGCAAGGGCTAAGTGCTAGCTTTTGTCTAGGTTCAAAAATATAAAAGTTATACACACTTGAACCTCTTAGGTTAGACCAGTCCTTCCAGCCTCTCTGCTCCTCCACTGGAGTGGTCTAAGGTCCCATAAGTCATCACATTCTATATAGAGTGTATAGGTTGTAAGGAACGGAGGGATATACCAATGTTGCAGTGGAGGAGGGGACAGGTGGAAGGGACCAGACTAAGACCAAGCCAGCTCCAAGTATCAGGTGAGTACATCTTTGTTATCTTTGAACCTAGACAAAAACTAGCACTTAACCCTTCTAGTGTGGGGGTAGCTCCATTGCAAGGGTAAAGAAAACATTTCCCAAGCTTTAAAAGGAGATCTATGAGGTGAGTGATTCTATGAGGTCTATGAGGTAAGTTGGAGCCGACCTGTGACAAAGAAGCTGTCACAGGTCGGCTCTATCGATCGGGAAGTGAGCAGAAACAGGCAACCGATCTGCTCACTTCTCGATCGTCTCCCTGCAGTGAGCAGTGACTGTCAGTCACAGCTGCCCGCAAGGAATCCCCCCTCCCCTCTCCGATCTTCCAGCGCTGACTGGAGGAACGGATGGCATAGCTGGCTCTAGATAGGCAGAGCCAGCTGTCATTCACGCAGCTGGGTGGATCTCGACAGTAGTTTCGGGATCCGTCCCGGCTGCGGCGCTCACAGTATATCGCGGGCAATAGCTTGTGATATACTGAGCTTTGGGTCACAGGAGGACGCTAGTATATCTCCTCTCGTGACCCTAAAGAGAACTATGGGGAAAAACACTTACCCCATAGTTCTCTTTTAAGCATTTGCATTGTCTTTATTATCCCTCCTTCCCACATCTGCCTGCAGATAAATCAAAAGGTTTTTTTTTCAGAACTCTCGCTAGAAAATTGGAGACGAGGAGGACACTGCGCAGTCCGATATCATCCATAATTGCTAGTAAACTTTCTTTTTTTTTTGCATATCCGCACCGACATTGCAGCTCCAGAGTGCAATTCACACAAGGCAGATGGTGGTGGGCCTGACCATGTCACTAACACTGTCATGTCAGGTCCAGTGATTTTATGCACAGGGAGAGCTTTATTCCCCAAAGTGATCATCATACAAGGTCCTGTAGGCAAATATGCATTGTGCTTCTGGCTACACTCTAAAATTTGAATAGATATCAGTCATGATGATAAATCTGAAAAGCAGATACATGAACCCTTTACTCTAACTGGGATTTTCCCACTGCAGTATAGGACTTGTCACACTCGATTGTGAACCCTGTGGAAGGGAGTGACGCTGTATGGTAGCTGAGAGAGGGACTCGGCACCTTTGGAATAAGGAGTTGCTGCACTGCTCTTTAATATGACTACAGGCATAAATCACACATAAAAGCTGCAATGTAATAAACGTGTTTGTTTTGGCAATATGTGTCAGTGTATAAGAGGGATACATAAAAGAATCAATGTTATATCTGCAGGAGGCTGATACCAGGTTAAATTAATGTACTTACACTGTTTGCATTTTAAAAAATACATTGAATAACATATTACTTATTACAGAGCTGCATTCATTGTTTTATATCTGCCTGGAGTTCAGCTTTAAAGGGCAATTCTACTATTGCTTCATTTCTGTGGGTTCAAGTGCAGTGTAGGTGCTTGACAAAGTCAATATTCTCTGTGGTGTCCCTATATGCGTCTGATTGGCTGATACACGGGGCATTTTGCTTAAATATTGCTTTTAGTTAATTTCCTTTTTCTTTTTTTTATGCGTAATGTTTTTGCCTTATAGCAGGACAACAATCCCTGAAATTGGTTAAACCTGTGCTGAACTCAGACCAATTGTCTAGTTAGTAATATTTAAAAAAGAGATGAATACATTAAGATGCATTTACCAAAGTCAAGCTGAGCAGTAGCAACTTAATGGAATATGGATTTTTCATTAGGTTGCCATTTCCAGAAACCATGATTTAATAATAAGTAATAAAATTATATGGCTTACACTGGAAGCATCTCCACTGTAAATACATGAACAGTCTGAATGGCTTACACTGGAAGCATCTCCACTGTAAATACATGAACAGTCTGAATGGCTTACACTGGAAGCATCTCCACTGTAAATACATGAACAGTCTGAATGGCTTACACTGGAAGCATCTCCGCTGTAAATTACACTGCTCAGACCTTTAGACTTATGAGTTATTATACTATGGATTAATGGCGATTTGTACCTTTTTTTGCTTATGTGTGTCGGACTGCTAAGCCAAGACATCCTTCCCTCATCTTACACTGTATTTGTATGCAAGTTGATTGCAGCATCTATGTGTCTGATTTTAAATTATAAATATAAAAATGTAACTATACAGTACAATTAGCGTAATGACCAACAAACATGGTGGTATATGTATAATGCCCTGACTTACAGAAAAAGAGGTCATTATTTACTGTAGGCACAGTGCATACTTTACATGATGCGGTCACCAGACCACTGGATGCCTGAATACAATTATCACAATTATATTAAAAAGCATCTTTTAATGTTTTTGACAGATCTGAGAAATGCATTAAAGTGAAAATTCCTTTATACGAGGTGAAAGCAAGCATTTTTATTAAACAAAAAGGTGTGCAGTGCTTTAGCACAGTGTTTCTCAGCCTTTTTTTTAGTTGCTTTTAAAAGTATGAAAAAATCTCAAGGCACCCCAATCTAAAAACATAAATGTAAAAACCATGATAGTGGGTCCAGTATGGATTTTAAGGGGGACCTCATGCAAAAGCAGGACTCCCCCTGTCACATCAGTCTACCCCTTTCACATTAAAGCTCTCCTTTACATCAGGATTCCCCCTTTCATACTAGGAGCCCCTCTTCACATCAGAAGCACCTCTTTCACATCAGGAACCCTCTCCACATCAGAAGCATGAAGATGTATGAAAATTTCGAGGCACCCCTAAAGGAGGCCAGAAGGCACACTGGTTGAGAATGGCTGCTTTAGCAAACAGTGTAAAGGTGCCCATACACCTTACAATTATCTGCAGATTTTCTGTGGTCAGATGGAAAAGGTGGAACAGATTCCTCCATTGACACTTAACTGCGTGGATGGAGTAATCTCCACCTTGGCCAAGCTCCAGTATCTTGTTAGTCTGCCCCGCTGGCTCCCAAAATACCTGAACAGTCTGATTGAATGCAGGCATTGTTCAGGTATTTTGAGAGCCAGCGGGGCCGACTAGCAAGATACTGAAGCTTGGCCCAGTGGGAGATTCCTCCGTCCACACAGTTTAGCGTAGATGGAGGAATCTGTTGCACTTTTTCCATCTGACCATAGAAAATCTGCAGATAATTGTAAGGCGTATGGCCAGCTTAAAGGTGCCCATACACCTTACGATTATCGTATGCGATCGACTTTTCGGCCGATAATCGTATGTGTGCATTGCAGTGTCCGGCAGTACTGTACAATCGTACGACTTTGACGGTCAAGCATGTTTGAAAACTTTGCTAGATCATACGATTTTCGCAAGGTTGCTGGCGTTTCCGTCCGTCAAAAGTTGTACGATCTACACTGCACTTGCGCTAACGAAAATACGGCAAATCAATTACCGCAATTCGTCCAGGTGCTTTTCCTTAATTACGGCTAAACTAATCTTGCGATCATCAGGGCATGATGGGGCTGCCATACGAAAATTGTACGACTATTCAATCATTGGAAGAAAGGTTTCGTCCGATAATCGTAAGGTGTATGGGCACCTTAAGGCGCCTCTGACACAGGTGGTGTCCGTTCTAATCAGAAGGGAATCCGTGAACAGATCCCCTGCCGAATTGGAGCAGAACGGAACAGATGTCACTTTTTTGCCATCCGTGTCACTTCAGTTTTTTCCTCCATCTTGTGAGCTTAACAGATTCATGTTAGGTACCTGGGCAGGTGGACATAAACAGACACATCCTTTTACCTACGACCCATCATGCTTAGGTCTGAAAAAGTAGAACTCTTTTCCATTTTTTTTCAGACCTAGGTGGACTCTCAGGTAATTGGGTGTAAACGGACACACAGGTGTTTACACCCACTTGCCCATAGACTAATTTTGGGCCTTTGATCAGATCCTCCAAGAAAAACTGACAGGCGGATATGATCGGAATGGCCGTGTGAACAGGCCCTTATTCAGTTAGAATTTAAATCTACTTTAATGGGACCAAAATGTTTTTTCACTAAAAAAGTTTGTTTTCTAAGGGCTGAGGCATACGGCCACAAGAGGGCTGTAAAGCATACATTTCAGTACAAACAGGGTGAATTATGGTAAACATAACTCCCCAGCCCCCTTCTTAACATTACATAGAAGGGGACAGCTAAGAAGGATGTCTTAAGCAAGTTAAAAAGGTAAGCAGCGATTTTTTTTAAGTTCTGCTGTGTGAATGGGAACATGTAACAAAAAATATAAAGATGTTATCCTAATTTGGATGCAAAAGTGGAAATACATTTTAAAGTAGGGTGCACGTGCAGGAAACATTGTTCTGGGTGTCTGATTTCTAAGATCAGTTTGCATACTGGCAGCCCAGTGATCGTTGGTTATGGTTAGAAGATTTAATAATAACTGTTTATTACAAAATGTTAAAAACTCTACTATAAACTGATCTAGTCCACACTCTAAAATGATCCAATTCATGTTTTAACTGCTATAGTATGCAATAAAAAATAACTAGAAAAATCTATTTCATCTATTCATTGTACAAGGCATGCACTCCATTAAGGATATTCTTTGTCAGTCTGTGATTTAGGGATCCACAGCATAAGCACCTTGGCTGAAAGGGAACTGCATGATTTAGCACTCTACCTAGAGAAGGGAATTGGACCACTATTTAACACTATGATCATGTACATTGTTTCTTCTAGGTATCAGAGGTCTTTTCAGGTGCCACATCAAAATAATTTTACGAGGCTTTAAATTTTTTTCAATACAGTCTATGTGTTCTTACAAATTGTCTTAAATTCGTTAAAACAAAAAGTCACCGCCTGGTTTTAGGGCAGTGTTATGATCTGGGGTTGCTTCAGTTGGTCAGGTCTAGGTTCAGCAATGTCCCCATGTCCCCAAAAAATGAGGTCGGCCGCCTAGCTGAATATACTGAATGACTAGGTTTATCCATCAATTGATTTTTTTTTTCCCTGCTGGCACACTGGCATATTCCAAGCTGACAATGCCATGATTCATCAATGACTCTGTGTAAATCCTTTAAATGCGGTATCTGAAAAGTCCTCTTATACCAAGGAGAAGCAATTTTAGGTTGAACTTGTTCGGATGCGGTGCCCTAGAATTACCAGCCAGTCTAGGCAATATAAAATAAGCCCTTGCAGTGTGGGATGGCCCTACTGCAAGGGTTAATCTTTAAAAATCCTGGAGTTATTTTTTAAGCCTTTCACTGACACTCATGTAAGGCAAACGACAAAACAGAATCACTTCCAACTGGCCAGGTCAGTAAGCCTTCAGTCGGTTGCATTCTCCCTTCTACTATAAGCTCATGGCTGTTTCAGCGACCATAAACATAACAGAAGGGTCTCCTACACTCTTCTGAGTAAATACATGGCTGTTATCAGATGCTGACAAGTTGCTGATCACAGCAAATCATTTAAAACCTGGTCTCAGTCCACTAAAATGCAGCATTTTAGCAGGCAGGTTAGTGTGAATGGACCTTACAGCCTGAGTAGTAAAGCCTGTCCGCTCCCAGCATGCTGCAGAGAAGAACCCTTGCTCCCTGATATGATATGAATTGATACGAACATAAAGGGCAGAGGTGCTGAAAAGTGCACTTATAGTGTGCTGCGGTAGGCAGCCCATTCATTTGAATGGCTGCCTACCGCAGCTAAGCCGCACTGGAAGAGGTGCGTTCACCTTCACCACCTAACATTGCAACATGCGATGTGGGATCATGTGTGGCATTCCTAAGATCTTGTGTGCTGCTACAATCCTTTTTCTGCTTTATAGTGCTAACCGCTCCAAATTACACTAAAGGATGATAGACACCTCTGGTTTAGGAGGTAGTCATCATCACCATCACGTTACAAGTAGTTCAATTGACTCAATAATTGAAAGCAACATTTGATTCCATCAAGCATTGTATGGGATTATATTGTAAGAATCTGTGATTTTCCCATGCAGATTCACATTAGTGCCCACTTTTTCATTAGCGTCCGCTTACCACGCCACCCTATTTAGCTGCCAGGAGGGAAAGGAAAGCCCTGTGTAAGCTATGAGTTGCTGGATTTGTGGCTTACAGAGGGTTATGGATTCCCCATATGACAGCGTTGATTTAGCCAGTGCTGTCACATGGAGTGAGTCACATGCTTCTTTCATCTTCGAAGGCTAATGCCTTTGAGCAAAGGAAAGAT
This sequence comes from Nanorana parkeri, assembly GCF_000935625.1. Taxonomy (NCBI): domain Eukaryota; kingdom Metazoa; phylum Chordata; class Amphibia; order Anura; family Dicroglossidae; genus Nanorana; species Nanorana parkeri. The sequence continues at coordinate 580,820 of NW_017306392.1, forward strand.
AAGTATATAAAGGATAGGGAGGGGTATTTTGGCAAACCTGTTGCTTTGCGCTGATTGGGCAAACCACAGGTTTGTGTGAAAGTCCAACCTTAGCAATTTTTTTCTAGTTTTGCATGGAATGGGAAAGAGCTAGAATCTCTTTTTGTGTTTTTAAATGGCCATCTAATAAAATCCATATACCTTGCTGCACTCCTTACCGGTCTGTCCCAATGATAATGGGTGCTTGCAATGACTGAGGATGGTGCCGCTCCAGATACAACAACAGATAGAAAGATGTCACCAGCACTCCAATCCAGAAATTCATGTTAGTGCAAATCCATTTTATTGACAAAAGTCATAGAGACAAACGCTTTCAGGGGCCACACAGGGTCCCCTTCATCAGGCTCCATAATGACGGTCAATAATGACATTATTGAGCCTGATGAAGGGGACCCTGTGTGGCCCCGAAAGCGCTTGTCTCTATGACTTGTATCAATAAAATGGATTTGCACTAACGTGAATTTCTGGATTGTAGTGCTTGGTGACATCTTTCTATCTGTTAAATGGCCATCTGTCCCCAATTTATCTGATAGGTGTCCGACTGAACAGGAAGTGGGGGGATAATTCCCTACCTGGGAAAAATACAGCAACAAAAACATGTTTAGATGAGCGAGGAAATGTTAAGACCGGTGTTGGGTTTGTATTCCAGTCTGTGCCCATATTGGAAAGTTCCCCCTCTATTGCTGTATATTTGATAGGTGCCAGATGGAGCAAGGAATTGGAGGATATCTGCCAAAGAGTAAAAATACAGCTTTTAAAACTGTTGGGCTATCCCAGGGGTACACAACCTTGACATTCCAACTTTTATGGAACTACAAATCCCATGAGGAATTTCAAGTCTCTGACAACAAAAGGCATTACTCCACAGCTGGAGTGCTGAGTCTGCCTACACCTTGGGTAACCCTTCTGCTCACTACCCAGAACTAAAAAGAAATGTTTTGAATGGAGTTGGACTTTAATGCTTTTAAGATATTGACTTCTAATACAACAGATATGTTTTTCACGTGCTCTGTTTTAGGAAGGCAACTGCTGTCATTTCTTAGCAGATGCTGACATTATCCTGACTTTGGAGTCTAGTCATATCTGAAATTGTGTGTATGTGTTTTGGTTCTTTGCATATAATCACTCTAAACATCTTACATATCTTTATCTGGTCCAGCTGACAAGTATTACGAAAAGCTGAAAGACAGCTTTTCACCAAGATTTTTTTCTTGTATTTAAACAGTAAATCTTCTTTATCTCTTTCTTAAGAAAATTGTCACTCGTGGTATCTAGGCTGAGCAGACTAGAGTAAGAACAGTCACTGCAAATCTGTGAGCTTAGTGCTAGGCACACAGGATACCAGAGCGGTATGATAAAACTAAGATCACGTCCCAATGCCACCATATTAAACAAGTGACACTAATCTAAATTTTTTTTAAACCAAGTATTGAAGAGCAGTTTAACCAATCATGGGTTTAACCAATCATATTTTGCATTCTGATTCTGTGTGTTGTGCGTAATTGGCAGCGAGGTAGGGGTGTGTCATTCACCTACACACGTTGTGCTAAAAGCTGTCACTTTTTCACATCTAAAAGAACTTAGTTTGAATAGCACAGATTAGAGCTCTAAATTGTATCAATTACCAACTTTGCTCAGTGTCTCAAGATGGACTGACTGCTAATATGCTAATGTTTTTGTAAACCAAACTCATGGAACAATTATTTATCCGTGTCAGTCTTATTTTCGGGGTAGATCTTATATTACAGAAATCCCTGAAGATAGCACTAGGTCTTATTTTCGGGGTAGGTCTTACTTTCGGGGAAACACGGTATTTATGAGTTATTGAAAGTCACAGGGAGCTACGGTATGCGGTGTCTGTGCTTATTTCCAGGGAAATTGACAATCATTACAGGTTGAGGTGGTGGATGGGCTCTTAATCTTTTAAATCTTTCCAGAAGTACATAAAGTAACTGCAAGCAAGGTGACAACATAAACTCAAATTGCTTGACAGCTAACAAAGAGCAATAGGCTGCGGAGGAAATTTACATAAATATCAAATATCTCAAATTCTGTTTAGGATTAGAAACTTTTTCATGATTATACATGCTATAAGCACTTCTATGCAATGCACAAACTATTTTAGGTACAGTAACTTGTTAAATGGGAGCGATTAGTTCAGATTAAAGTAAAATATTTGGGGTTGATTTACTAAAGGTCAATAGGCTGTTCACTTTGGAAGGGAATTTGCACTGTGCAATGGAATTTTCCCCTTAGCTTAATAAATGTGGTGGAAATTCCCTGTGCAAAGAATACCCAATCACATGCAAGGGGGGAAAAAATGTATTTTTGCTTGCACATGAAGCAGAGCTTTACCTCATTCGATAAGAGAAATGTACCTTGCACAGTGAAAATCCCCTTGCTAAGTGAATAGCCTATTTGCCTTTAGTAAGTCAACCCCTTCGAGTGACCAATATGGAAGGGTAACCCACCTCTCCAAGTTTACTTGTAATTACTGATTGCATATGGAACATTACTTGTTCCATATGCCATCAGTTACAATGACCATTATAGATCAACAGGGGTGGATGAATATATATGGAATTAAGAAGCTAGCCTGCCCAATCCAGGAGTCAGCAGGATTTTTTAGGAGCCAATGCCATTGTCCACAAGTCAAGAAAAGCCTGAAAAGTTAGGAGTTAGCTGTAACTTTTAAGAAGCATTGGCTGTTTGGCTCATTCCTAGGATTTGTCCAGCCCTGTAAAAGTTGTACCAAAGCAGCCAATTCCGAAGTAATTCAAATGAATTCTGGGAGAAGAGTGCTGATGTGAAAACTGCGCATCTGTGGGCTGGCATGTAAAAGAGCAATGTTCACCGCCCTGTCACATGGGAGCGAGTAAGCTCTATAAAAGCTGCTGTAATATCTTCAGAGGTTAATCTCATGTGTGACAGGAAAGAATATTTCCCCTTCACCTCTACATGAATACATTACAGCAGTTTGGCCCATTTCATGCAAATCAATTTCCTTCTTTTTTTTTTAACATAAAGCACTGGGGTAATAAGCACCATTCTTATATCACCCTGCATATGAACTAAAGCAAGCAGCTAAATAATCATCTCAGCCAAAGACAGATGGGCCTTTATAAAGATTACTAGAGGCGAGTATCCAGTAATTCACTTGTGTTTGGTTAAGCATCTAATATAAAGATGTGAATTCATACTTTTTAAAGTTACCCAATTTTTATGGATGACATTCTGTATATACAGTAACAGTTAGCCATAGTAAATAAAAGCAACAAAAGTACATGTGACATTAAGTATCTTACCTTCCACCTCTTTTTCGTCACACACATGCTTCAGAAAGGAAGCCCCTCTGTCCAGAACTGCCTCATCCTCCATCCTGTAGTAGTAAAAGAGAAAGAAAGAGTGCTCAGACCTCTCCTTGAGTGAGCTGCTTAATAAGCCCCTACTCTTAGGCAGGTTCAACTGGGCACCGCTGTTCATATTATTTGAGGAGGCCTTCCCATGTGTTCTGGTCTCAAAACTCTATTCAAGTTTTTCCAGTTAAATGGCCTTGTGATTAGGATGGCCCTTGTGGCTAGAATGCCCGAGCATTACAGGAGCAGTAAAGGTGGAATCCAGGTCTGAAGATTTTTAGTCCTTGCTATGTGGCAGCTAAAAGCCATTTTGCCTTAGAACCTCAAAAGGGTCCATGGTCCCTTTACAGAGCAGATCCATGCAAAGCAGGTACACACAGGCAGATGCACGCATACTATAAGAAGCCCTGGCTTACTGGAGCCTCTTAATTCATCTCTGTTGAGAAGCAAGCTTTGTGTCACATGTCGGGATGACAGAAAGCTGACATTTGGGGATTATGCAGAGCTTCTGCAGCCACCATAGTCACAACAGAGCAGGACATCCATAGACACTGTCAGTTATTTGTCACTTGTCCTTACACTTTATGTGCAGACAATTCTCATAGTAGATAGATAATACTACATAGAGATATCTCTGCATTCTTTGATGCATCCCTTTTCTTTTACATAGATAATCTGTAAAAAGGAATTCTTACGTTTATTATATGATCAGTAATGAATTACCTGTTATAATAGATGTGAACCCTAACTGGGTATCATAAAGCACTGCTATGTCTTTTTAATAAGGGTCCTTTTTTTTTTCCTTTCAGCATTTGTTGCAATTTAGTTCTGCCTATTTTCCCCGGCTTCTTTGCAGCTCCTTCTCATCTACATACACGCACTCTAGCAATAGCTTCAAAGCATTTCTCAGGCTGTTTCCTGATGGTGACATCAGTGAACCATGGCTGTGTAATATGTGTGGAAATGGCCACATGTAGTAACCATGAAGCACAATTGGGGAACATGGACAGAAAGTCAACAGGAAGTGCCTAAACAGAGACATTAATAGCAGGATCACCAAGTAAAAGTATTATTTGAATGAAATATGCAGATTTAAATATATTGAAAATTATATTGTTAATGTTTACATAAGATTTCAGTGTTACATTGGTCTGAGTTCAACATTTTTATGGGGTTTAAGTAATGGAATTTATATATACTTTACCCCTTTTTCTGCACCCAATGCAAGGCTTGCGTCGGCGGCGACACAGGCTGCTATAGCAGCTGAGACTGTATTCAGCTCATACAAACCAACTATTGTGTTGGAAGTGATTTGGGCAGCTATACAGCCGTCTGATCACTTCCACAAGCTCCAGAAGTTGAGACCTCGTCCGACCCCCACCATGTCTCCCAGGCTCAGCTGCCCCTCCTGTGGTCCAGGACAGCCATGGCAGGTGTCAGTGGCAAGATGGGGGGAGATCAGCGAACAATTTGCTGATCTGCTGTCCTGTGAATGAACCCAGAAGCGACAATTATTTTGTCACTTCTGGGTCCAGAGCGGTCATTCCCCTGCCACAGAGGCTGGGGAAAAAGCTGATAAAGCATGAACCATGGAGTAGAAAGGTGACATTAGGGGTGTAAGAGAACCTGCCACCTATAATGTGCTATTCCGTAGGGAACTATTCAGCACCTTATAACATAGCAATACATTTCAGTAAAAATAAAAACAATTTGTAAAGCCCCTGACACCATGTACATGCAAATATGAAGTATTTGAACGCATTAAAATTCGGGTTTGATTAACAGTTGCGCAAATATTATGTGCCATAAAAACCTGCCACCATTTTATTCTCCAGGGTCTCTGATTTCAAGAAATATATATTTCCGGAAAGTTTAAACTAAAGCTGGCTATACACTATGCGAATTTCGGCCAGTTCTTCATGAACTAGCAGCGCCCTTCCAGCCAGCATCCTTCGATCAGCTGATCAAAGAGGCCGGCTGGAAAATCTTTGAATGAACAAAAAAAAAAGGAAACAGCGGAGGATTACGAACATTGATGGAGAAATCTGTTCTATTTTTTTCGTTTAGCTCCCAGGTTGAACGAAAAAAGTTGAACAGTGTATCAGTGTATGGCCAGCTTAATCTTCAGGCTTGAATAGTGTGTTTTAACGTGTTTTTACATGCAAAAAAAAAAGTGAAAGGGTTAAAGGAAATATGTACCATGAGAATTAAAGGAGGATACATCATTTCTGACCTCTCCCCCTGAAAATGCTATTTACCCAGTCTGTCATGCTGATCCAATGGCTTTAATAGAGGAGTCACTGACCTAGAAACAGCATTTTTACTATATTTCTCTCAGCAAAGGATTCCTTAAAACTATGTAAACAATCCAATTCAACTTTTTTGTAACACAAGTTAATGTCTCATGCTGTGCTAATAGAAACACCATTTATTAGCTATCTCGTTCTGCTTGTTAGTATTCCATTCAAGGAGAAATGTTTAGATTTTGTTCATTGCCAAGGAAGAAGTGAGGACACAACTGTCTATTGTTATTAACAACTGTCTACATAGTTCTCACATAAATGTGATAGACCTCATTTTCCAGAACACGTAATGAATGAGTTTTGTACTGCTTTTCAGGTCAGAACTGGGTCAGCTGTTGTAGGTAGCATGGGAATTTTAGGCTTTATTAAGTTTGCATATTTCATATGCCTATAGCTGCCCTAGAGCAACCAGCTAGGAAATATACCTTTACAACCATAAAACAAAAGGTAGATAATACCTACGCAGCTAGGCTTTTTTGTAAGAAGGGTATTTTAAAAACTGTCAATGGGCATCTAAGAAAAACATAAATATATCTTCTTAATTATATAATGCCTAAGTCAGACTATCATGATCTCAGCACAGTTTGACTCTCCACTGAGGATAATGCCCAAGTAAGAGTTTCATGTTGACAGCACAGTTTCACTAGCCACTGAGGACAATGCCCGAAGCTGACCATACACCTTGCGATTATCGTTCCATTTCTTTCGTGCCCTCATCAAACCATCCTTTAATTTCTGCTCGAGTGCCCCATCATGCACAGACTAATGTTGATTTCGAATATCGCTTGTTAGTAATACTAACTGACCGAATTTCGTCAATCGACAGAACAGATTTTCGTGTGCAGTGATCATGATGAGATTTTTTTTTCTATGAAAAAGCCACTAATCTAGAGATTTTCGCAAGATTTTAAAAAAGTTTTCCAGCCTGACCGAGGAAATTCAGCCATTTGTACAGTAATTGTGATCATTCACTTCCCATCAACTGCCCGATTATCGTACGAAAACCCGAGGGTGTTCGATTTCCGAACTATAATCGCAAGGTGTATGGGCACCTTTAGAGAGAGTTTCATTTTGTTACTAGTCTTTCATCTGTATCCCTCCTCCAGCACACTCACTCTCCAGTTTCTCCTCCAGCGACTCCTCAGTCTGTAGTTACACACTCCCACCACTTAAATTGTATATTGATCACTTTTCATGTCCTCCCTATAGACATTAGGGTTGATTTACTAAAGGCAAAATGCCTTTAGAAATTTAACCCCACAGACATGAGGTTCAGCACTCCAAGTAAAGCTCAGTTCAGCAGGGGTCTCTGCACTCTCTACATAACTACGTTTCTCTTTGAGTGTGTGTATACTTCAGAATTATGTGTATATGTTAGGATATATCAGTCTTTCCCTGTATCCTGCCCCTAGCACACATGCCTCACTCGTCGGTATCCATACCAAACATCACTCCCCAGTATCCATACCACCAGTGAGATGCCCTTTCTGATTAAAAGAATTCCCACGACTTTGAAAAAGAAATCAAGTTTTTCTCAGTGCAAAACAAAGGAGGCTTTATAGACAGTTTTTATACCGTTGTGATAGAACATTTTCACAAATTAGCTAAAGACACCCACTTTGTGATTAACCACAACCTCTCGTACAAAGAACAACAAGCACTAAAATCTCTACAACATAATCCTGATATAATCATCAGGAACACGAATAAGGGAGGAGGTATTGTTTCATAGGATAGAGATAACTTCTTGAAAGAAGCTTAGAGAATACTTAATGACTCTATTACTAAAAACTATATACCAATCCCTTAAAAGAGCACTAGAAGGAACAAGCAAACATTTCAGGAATTTAAAAGATATCCAAGACCCACAGGCACATTGTGTGTAGCCATCCTTTCTTTAAACAAATCCTTGCACGTAAACCATCTTGTACTTTTAGAAGAGCAAAAGCAATCAAAAATTACATTGCGCCTAGCAGACTAAAGACATCAACAAAGGAAGCTGCAGTCCAACAACTGGACATACCAATAATCTATAGTCAGTAGCTTTAATTGTCTACACTCTAGATGTATGACTAGTTCCTAGATGTAACAGAGCCAAAACCTTCACATCCTTGAGTACATGAATGTGGGTTGGAGCAACATTCACCATATTTATTCCCAGGTCATTTTTTTACAAGTCATTCTGAATTGAGAAAGCTGGTTGGATGACCAGTGAAACGTCTTCAAGAAAAATACAGCAAGTCCAGTTGCCTTGACTTAATTTTTACAGATATACCATAATCTAAATGAATGAGAACCCTCACAGACATTCCCACAAACAACTCGTTAATAGCAAATTAAACTGTACGAGCGAATATGTTTTGAGGAACAATAGGTAGGTGACTGCAATTATAGTACAGGGCAACTGACATTTTCTTGAAGCTATTAAATCACCAGGAGAATGACAGTGGAGAGAAAAATTATTTTCTTAATAGAAATAAATATTGTCAAGCTGAGGATTGTATTGATTTTGTCTTTAAATAATGTTCCAGGGGCCCAGTATTGAGTAGAAGTATTGTACTAGAACAGTACTGCGTTCTTTAGTACTGTGGTCACCCTCTCTTAATTTCCATGCTCTGCGTTCTTTAGTACCGTGCTCTGCGTTCTTTTGTACCATACTGTGCATTCTTAACTACCGTGTTCTGCGTTCTTAACTACTGTGTTCTGCGTTCATTTTTAACATGCTCTGCTTTCTTTACTACCGTGCTCTGTGTTCTTTAGTACCGTGCTCTGTGTTCTTTACCACCGTGCTCTGCGTTCTTTACTACCGTGAGCTGCATTCTTTACTACCTTGCTCTGCATTCTTTACTACCGTGCTCTGTGTTCTTTACCACCGTGCTCTGCGTTCTTTACTACCGTGAGCTACATTCTTTACTACCGTGGTCTGCCTACTTTAGTACCGTGCTCTGCCTTCTTTACTACACATGAAGAGAGTGGCACTTTATGAGGCTATCTCAAGCCTTCCTTCTGCACCACAGCATTCAGAATGGCCCAGCTGAGCCACAGAGGAGAGGCTTGAATGAAGCGATTTTAAGCCTCACCTCCGTGGCAGATCAGTATCTTTAGACCCACTTCTGTGCTCTCTTCTTTTGGTGTGGCGGTGCCCCTCCTGATCCACCATGGAGGCTTGAAATCACTTCATTCAAGTCTCTCTTCCATGACAGATTAGAGGGGACATTGCTGGGAAAATAGAAGGGAGCCCAGAAGCGGCTCTTTAATTAACAAAGCAGTACTGGAGAATGAGGCAATTTGAAGCCTCACCTGTGTGATGGATCAGGAGGGACGCCACCGCCAGAAAAGAAGAAGGGAGCCCAGAAGTGTGGTGTGGGGGTGTGAAGGCAGGAGAGGTGTGGATGGAGAACTTCTCCCTGGAAGGGGGGGGGTGGGCAACTCTGACTCTTTGCCCTGGGTGATGGACTGTCTAGCTTTACCACTGGTTATACTCTCTGTACTCCTCTCCTGCACATACTGCCCTTTGTCATATCCTCTGCGCATACTGCCTGCTGCCATACCCATCACACTCATCTTCTGCATATGTTGCTGCCATACCTTTCTCTCCTGCACATTTTGTGATTATTATATTATATATTTATCCTATCTACTATAGTACTACACTCCTACTCCTCCACTTGACTCATTTGCACTAGCCACGCAGCAAAATTCCTGCCCCAAAGCTAATAAGCACCCACTTTAGCTGCACAACACTTGATTTATGAGCCAGGTGGAGCTTAATAAGCTTTGTTAACCCACACAACCCCAGAACTGACAAGCACCAGCAACTACCCCAACTAAATACACTGATGATCTGTCACCCCTGATGGGCAGATTGGTATTAGTGTGTAGAGTAGGACTTGTTTTCATATTCTGTATTCTGCAATGGTGACAGACAAAACTACTTAATGTCTGACTTTATTTCACATCTCTGCCTTTTGAAGAATCATCTCTCTCATGTGGCAGCACTTGGTACCCATCAGACCCAAGCACTGTGACATGGGGAGGCTGGTGGAGTTCCCTTATACTTTGTACCAGGGCTCCAGGAGCCAACTGATGGGAAGGTACGGACCTACACAGAAGCATGCTACCAGCCAGCTGCTTTACTCTAACTCTAAGCTGTGCCTCAATACAAAGGTACTTAAAGTGATTGTTCTCTTTTCTGTGGAGGAAAAAGAGATATCCCTTCAATCACGTATATTTTACAACATGGTGGAAAAAATCTGTGTGTGACAATGAGCATTTCCAATGTTTAGAAAAGGGCTTGTTATCTACCAGTAGGTAACTCCTACATTGCCCAACTGCTGCAGGGAATGCATGAACTGGTTTTATCACCTGTAAATATTGGGCTGTGTCAAGTTACTCGTTGTGTATTCCATACTGACCTTATGCTAATTATTGTGTGGGGATGGATTTCCCATTTATAATGTTTGCGTTGAGACCTTGAAACTCCTGTTTCCTGGATTCATATTGCGTGGTGTAATCACTGATTTACTATCTGTAATCAAATGACTTCTATTTACCTAAAAATAACTGGCATACTTGTTGGCTTCAATTTCCTTCTGTGTAACATTCAGAGGTGTTTTCTGGTGTTACACAATACAATACTAGGATTATTGTTCCTGTATAAATATTTATATGCGACTGTTCTCTATGTCATTTCCTGCATAAGCTGTAACATTTCCATGACGCTACTGTCATACTGGAGTTCATTTCACAGAGAAAACTCAATCCCTGGAATTTATAAAGAGTGTCTATGACACTTTATAATTCCGTTGTGTATCCACACAACAAATGTTGGTGCTTGCCCCATAGTCAGGTACCTGTTGGAAACAGATACATGTATTTAGCAATGCTGAACATGAAGAATTCAATTGTTTTCAATGGTGCCCTTTTAAATCTAAGCATTGTTCCTTGTAGTAGTATGTTTTTGGTCTGATTTCACGCATATCAACAGTCACCTTCTTCTAGTAAATAGCTTTCCATTGACTAAACAAAAACACCCAATCCTGGAAAGGCCTGAAAACCCTCTTAAAAGTGAATGATTATAATTTCCTTATGTCAGACCCAAGTACCTAATCTTCATTTCTGTACCAGAATGTCTACACTGACTCAATACATTTAATACAACCATCGTACTTTGTGGCTAAAAGTCATCAGTTTTCTCTTCAGATAGCTTTCTTGGATCTAATAAAATAAATCACATAATTCAAAGTGTGATTCTCTACTATTGGGTTCTTGGACGTAAATGAGGGCTTTAATACACATATCATGAAGCTTCCTTCCTGTTCTCTTAATGAAAATATATCTAGTTCCTGAATTAAGTGTACAGCTTCAGCGCTGGTTTAGATTAAATCTCACAGTGCTTATAATAGCAGTTAAAACACATGAACAAAGTTTTCCTAAGTAAAATCAGTTTATAACTTGATCTTCAGGGTGAATTTTAAAGGAGACTTGTCATAAGAGAAGCTTGTAGGCTACCCTCCTGGAGCTTTTCTTTTGAGAATGCCAGCTCCCTGGCTGTCATTTTGGTAGGCTGGCTTTAGTTCTGAGTCACCAACTGGGGACGAGTACAAATCTAGGGAATATGTAGCCAGACCCAGACCCAGAAGCCAACAAGCATTTCTAGAAAAAGGTTATAAACTGCTGTTGGCATTATACAGGTCAATTACGTGTATACAGAACTAGCTATAACACTATATTCTATGCAATAAATGAAAGCTCATCTAGTCTTTATATTAAATATTAGGAAATACAGTATCTGTATTGCCAGCCAACTTCTCAGAAGTATAGTTATTCTGTTCTGTGTCACTTTACTTCTTCCTATCAAAGGTCATATACGTTACAGGCTGACTGTACAATCCAGGGGTGTGGAATTCCTATCGCACGATGCCCGGGACGTGCAGTTCCGGGCGCCGGGCGGATAGTTTTTTTTCTACATTTAGCCCTGCTTCGGGCAAGCGGCAGGGCTAAGTGTAGAGGGGGAGCCAAATTGTACAAGTGCTGCTCAAGATCACTTGTAAGCTGCCTGATTCTCACTCCCGCTCCCCTCCCAAAACACCACCTCTCTCCCCGGCCACTGCCTCTCTGCCTGTGTCACCACCCTCTGCCTGTGGCCCCACCCGCTGGCTCCCCCCCCGCCATTATCATTGGGGTCCCCCGCTCTTCTGGGGGACCGGGACCACGGCAAATTAGATCAGGTTGGAGGGCGGGGAGCAGAGCGGAGGAGAATGTCCATTCTCCGCTCTGCTCCGTGTGAGCACTGACACAGGAGTTCCAGCATAGGAGATTGTGCTAGAACTTCTGTATTGAAGGTGACAGGTTCAGTGAAGAGAACCTGTCACCTCCAAATGCTATCACACAGGGGATTGATATCCCCTGTGTGATAGCAATAAAGTTAAGTGAGAAAAAGTAAAACATTCATAAAATAAATACAAATAAAAAATGTAAAAAAAAAAAAAAGTAAAAAATAACAACCAATTAAAAATGGAAATGAATAAAAATGTAAAAAATAAATTAAAATGTAAAAATATGTACAAAGTAAAAAAAAAAAAAGTAAATAAAAATTAAAAAAACATAAAAACCAACCCCCCTGCCCCCACCTCTGCATGCAAATAAACACATGCCTAGGGCAGTGTGTTTGTGGGCGGAGTAGTGTCCCCATTCTGGCCATGGCTGGGCAGCAACACTCTCTAACACTCACAATGTACATTAAGGCCAGATTCACACCTGGGCGATCCGTGACCGCTAGGCAATCATGCACGAAACTGTGCGGATGGCTGCACGGTCACGTAATCGCACACAACCACCGCCGAACGCGCTGGCAGTGCCATTATTTTCTAAGGTCTCACCTGCCTGATTCTGCAGTGCAGTGGGGTTTTGTGAGTCACAAGACTCACTGAACACAATTACAAATTATTTGGCAGGTAAAACAGTTGATATAAGCACTTCATTGTATATATAATTGTCACATTTTATATATAAAAGTCACATTTTACTGTTCTAATGCTAGTAGGCTTTAGTTGAGCCAGGGCTATACATTTGTTGAAATACATCCATTGATGGCCTCCTTAAGAAAATATTAGATGCCTGACTTTAATACTTTTTGTGACAAGCATGCAAATCAGGAAAGTCAGAATCATTTCAGAGCTCCTAATATGTCTAAGTTTTCCAACTCAGAAAGTACTGAAGCCATTGTATAAGCATGGCCACAAGGGTAATAGTATTTTTAGGATGGCATGTCAGTAGAGGTATACTTTAAACTAGTGTCATTGTGGGACAGAAATTTCATAAAGATAATAGACTTAACTGGTGAGATGAACAAGTTATGATTTGATTCCTGAATATTTAAGCTACATGTTCTTGTACAATATATACATGTTAGCTTAACAGAAACATCTGTAAACACAGATGAAACACCATATTTATCAGGCGATTGCAAAGTAGGAAGGTTTGGTATTTACCTATAGGAAACAAAACGTCTGGGGTATAATGTTACTTGTTGACTTGTTACTTGGATTTAGCCAACCGACTTCCTTGAAATACCCAGTTAGTGGGCACTGTGTTTCCCAGCTTTAGTATTGAAGACTTTGGTTTAAGTTCAAAGAATAAAGAGAATACTGCCCAAATCCAAAATGGGCTCCATTTGTAGGCAACTTTTTAAGGTTGGGTTATGTCTCACAAGGATATTAAAGTTAAACTTTTTTGGGGATAGTTTTGGATAGAGTAAGGAAGGGTTATAACTCCTGTCAGATTTTTTTTGCCATCTGTGTTCCATTGCAGAGATTTCCCTTTACTTCCTGTCCCAGAAGTGGAAATCCCTCCAAAGAAGGGAAAATCCCAGGTAGTCAGCAGGGTCATCATAACTAGTGTCCCTAATTGGATGATCCTATCTATTTCTGCTCTGATGACAACCCAAAATTGGGGATTTTCTTTCAATTTCACTGCTGATGGTCACCAGGACAAATAGAGATTACAAATCTCATTAAGGGGGATAAAGACAGCAATAAAAGCCTGACAGGTGGTCTAATTCCTCTCCAGGGTAATCCCATTAGGTCGCCGCCACACAACAGGTAAGTCCCAATATCAATATCTCTTTGATATGTTTATTGAAGAATTTCACAGCATGTCATTAGAAGCTAACATTTTGGGACCTCACAAGGATCCTTCATCAGAGCAACATAGTGACAACATGTTCAAGTAAACACCAGGTTCAAGTTCTTCTACAAAGGTTCAATACAAATCCATTGAAAGTGAAACACCTCTGAAAAACTCCACCTAAACCCTGCAGCTCCTATATTTACATATTTTGTCTAACCTACTTTTTTTGGGTCCACAAAATTAGTATATATTATTCTACCATTATACACACACACTGTGTGTGTGTGATATAAATACAAAAAGCGAATGTGAATACTGGAAATAAAAGGTTAAAACCTATTGAATCCAGTTACTTATGATCCTATTAAGCATTTCTCTCCAGACAAGATGTTAATAAATGTTCACACGCATGTACTATTCAGATTGACAAATGACAAAAGAAAAATGTCGGCATAATTATAACCTAATGTCTAACCTTTCAAGATATTATGACAATCATACCAAAAGGAAGTGGCATTATTAATAGGATATACAATATAGGTTGGGAACGGCAGAGTCCTTTGAGATATGATTACGGAAATTGGAAATGACAACTGCACGTGGCAGTATTTAGGATTGCAACAGACAAATGTAAATGCTAAGTGGCTCCTGCTTGTTCCAATTTTAACATACCAGTGTACTCAACAAGAGAAAGGGATAGTGCAGATTTGAAAGCTATCTGCACCCAAAATTGATATCTATTTGATACACAGATGCTGGCAAATACTGTTACATTCTAGACTCCTATATCTCTATGGGGCTCAAGGAGCAAGCTACCACTACTGGGATTTACAATTCCATTCAAATGCTGTGCCCAAAATGATGGTGTGACTTTTCCCAGAGGATTCTCCATAATTTAGAATGCACATATAATTGACAATAGCACCTTTGTTATGGCCTTGTTGAAGGTGAAAGAGGCACAAAGTACTGCAAGGACATTAAAGCAATCCTTAAACCAACTACCAGGAAGAAAATATAAAGCTGTCTGGAAAAAAAGTATTTTATTTACTTGCTGCACTGTCCATGCTGCCCATCTGTTCTGTATTCGCTGGCATCCGGAACACTTCCAAATGAGTCAAATGCTCGACTCCCCCAGCTCTGTACTGTGGTTTCTTCTGCCACGCTTTACATTACTCCTGTGTCCTGTAGTGACGTAGGGGTCGGTGGGAGAAACCACTGAGTGCAGAAGATAATCAGGCATCCCACACACCCAGATGCTGAAAATTCTTTAGCCAGAGGTATCTCTTGATTACAGAACAGATGGGAAGCACACGCAGCCAAACAGGTAAGTAGGAAATTACTTCTTTTCCATACAGCTCTTTTTGTTAAGAGAAGATCGAGTCTCTTTAAAAAGTCACACAAAAGATATAAAGCGTCAACAGATGATCGAACCGACAGAAATAATTTTGGGTGAGTTGCTCCATAATGGTAACAGATAACACCTTAGAAATTGGTCCAGGGGGACGCCACCTATTTTTATTCTAATGTTTTAAAATAGCCCCATTTATAAAACGTCTAATGTTTATACTGACTTACAGCAGGCTGCGAAATGTCCACCTAAACAAAACAGACTTTGCTTTATGCGACAGGTATCAATACATAGGCAACCGCTGGCGCATTTCTGCCTTAAATGGCCTTAGTAAAGCTATGAATAAGGCCATTAGACTAAACAGTTGCCTATGTATTTATGCATGAATAATAAAGTAATTTTTGGGAGGAAGTATGGGATGAGAGGATCAGGGGTGAGCTGTGTTTTTCTGTATTTTAGTTTCTGTGTTTTATGTTGCTAAATGTTTATCACCTGCAGTATCAAAAAGAGTAAAAAATATATATATATAAATATAGATTTATAAAATGAGCTTTTTTTCAGAGCTGTCCCTTTTATAAAACTACCTTGATATTCTAATTTTTTCATCAGAAGGCTTTGTCTACTTTACATAACAGATCAGATGAACATTTGGGCTCACACAGCTTTTATGAAAATTGATATTTATGGCTCGGTGCCAATGAAACAGTTGGATTGAATAAATGAATTAATGTGATGAGTGCTAGAGGTTGTCCCTGCAGAATAATGCATGAAAAGAAAACAGCTCAGATGAGGATCCAGGTACAAAACTGGTGTAAAATAATAAACATCTCACAGACTACCACTGTCGGGGATCCCAACCTGAAATAAGTCATTTCAGGGAGGTGCCCTCTGTCAAGCTGGGGGGTGCAACAACAAGGAAGAGAGCACCACGCTGAAATGATAGCAGATAGCAAAGAAGCTAATGCTTCCCTTGCTATCTGCTGTTTTTTTAGTATTCTGACAGCTGCTGCTGTCAGAATAAAAAAAGAAAAAAAACAACATAGGAATGAATAGCTAGATTGCTATTGGCTAGTTCAATTTGCAATAGCCAATAGCAAGCTGGCTATTCCACCCGCCCTCTGCTGCTGTCAGTCACTAAAGGAGGACCTGATGGAGAACTTCAGGTCCACTTCTGCTGATTGACAGCAGCAGTGGGCAGGTGCAATAGCTAGTCTGCTATTGGCTATTTCAATTTGCAATAGCAATCTAGCTATTCGTTCCTATGCCAAAAAGAAAGGGTTACGCTGTTAGATAGAGCAGAGTAAACCTTTCAGTGAGAGTTGAGATGTCTGCACTGTTGTTGAAAAAAGTAAAACTAGCCATGCAAACTTCACCACGAGCTAAACACTAGAAATCATTCAAATCCACGTTAAACATTGTGAATGAAAAAAAAATTCTCCTCTGCCAGCTATTGTATTAACAGAGTTGGCACCCATGGCAACTTGAATACCTGAACAGTGACTGCATCTGATTGATCACAGCCACTATTTGGCCAACAATTTCCTACCTAGCTCCTTCAATTTTTCAATCGAAGGTTGCCAAGCTGAATGGTGCTTGCAGGGCCACCCACTACTTGAATTTCATCCGGTTCAACAGGAAGAGGTTGAAATTCAAGCCACGTATCGCCAACCTTAGAGGAAACTCTAAATAAAAATATATAAAATATGCAGCCTATATGTGTCTTGCAACATTCACATAGAAATTGATTTAAAAGAACAGTCCACCCAAACTGGATGTTTTTGGTAGATGTTGAAGAGCTAAAGCCCAACTCAACTGAGCACAATCATTTTTATATTTTTCCAGTGCTTACTATGTGTTAACCTCTGTTCTTTATATATATATATATATATTACATATATAATGTATGCTTTCTACAAAATGTAAAAAGGACTACTTTTAGTTTCCCGGTTAGTACACTCCTGTTCTACTTCAGGTCCCCCACTCCCTGATATCATCAAACTTGCCATTGCTGAAAGCACTGGAACAGCTTTTTTCCAAAATTAAGTTTATTTCATCAGATTGATTTGATATATTAATCAATTGCATTGCTATACGTATGACCAGCTTTATAGCACTTTATACAGCAAACAATGCCATCAGCAATCAAACCAATTTAGTCGCGCTAGGATAAAGTATACTTAGTCACCAGCTGCAACAATGTGTATAAATAGTGATCAGTGAAAGCTAGTATGTTGCGTTTGGTGTTATTTATTTTACCTAATGATCGTTTCCTCATGTATATCGTAAATACTGTGATCATTTAAATCCTTAGTAAATATAATAATTGTGAAAAATAATAAATTAATAAAATAATAAAAAAATGTGAGAATGGAATTTTAGTAGTTGTGTTGTGATAGTTATTAACTGAATAAATAAATGAACTTTAAACCATCTGTTGTTGGGTGTTTATTTTTATCTATAATCTGTGATTATTTTTATAGTGTAAATTATTCCAACACCGTGTGGCGGGGTCTAATACACCTTACTCATCCAGAATTAGTGTGTATTGTGGGTATCTAGGTGGTGAGTGTAGAAATGTGAAATTTAGTTATGTAAATATTAAAGTGCAATATAGCTGTAGTCATATGTTAATTGGTGCATATATAAGTAATATAAATAGATACAAATGATTGTGCTAATAAATAAATAATCAAGTTATCATAAAAATGAATTCCATAGGTGGTAATAACAATGATTAGGTGAAAAATTCTCTGTAAAGTCTGCAAGAATAAAAATAGTAATAATAAATCTTCAATTTTTTAAGGTATAGCAACTATTCTATATATCAACCCTGGATTGACAGTTGATCTTCAATGTAGCAACTACTCGGTTAAAATGTAACACATATTCGTAGTAGCAAGTAAGTAAACTGGAAATAATCAATTGTAGGGGACCTGTCCAGAGTAGAACGAAGCCAGTCAAATCTCTGCTGTTAATGCTTTCCTTCCACCTGTTTATTAGTTCAATCCCTCGTTCACATAGATGATTCCAGCAATAAAATCCTCTTTTTTTTAAAATTGATTCCAGCAATAAAATCCTCTTTTTTTAATGTCATCAGCAAACAGCATGTGATCATGTTGATGTTACATGCTACCTGCAGCATCAGTGCCTAACAACACTGCACTCATTGTTTCCACATTAGCGTTCACAAGCACATATATACAGTATGTTTGTTTTAAAATATCAGTAATTAAATATGTACACAGTTTAGCAAATAATGAGTACATATCTGATACACAGTCATTTATAGTTGTATCTGTGTCACCTTATTTAAAAGTCAAGTAGGATCTCCATAGAATAATGGCTTGTTCACACCTTGCAGCTGCCATATGCTCTAATACGTTCTTAAAACACATTGCTTTGCTTGCTTTTTGTAGTCTTTTTTCACTTCGATGTAATTCTAGTTTCTGCATTATATTGCAATGCCTTACAGCGTGGCACATTGGTATGAACTGAACTCATAGGACATAGGGCGAATTGCCTTATGTGTTTGGGCTGCATTGGGCAACGCTGCCCAACAGTGCTGGTATGAACGAGTCCTAGAACACAGCTACTTAAAGATGTGTTTAAATGATGTGATAAGCTGGCTATTACAACATTGGAATGTTTTGTTTATTAAATGCATAATTATATAAATCTCTGTCCTACCAGGCTTAGGGTCACTATGTGCATTGAGTTTGTATGCTTTTCTGTGTTTGTGTGGCTTTGTTCCTGCAATCCCATAATGGTGAATTACTAGGCATTGACAAGCCAAAAATGTTTTTAACACACATATACATTATAGGGCCTATCAGCCAGGATTCAAATATCTAGAAACTGACAGGGTCTGATTAGAAATGGCAAGATAACTTAAGAATTCCTCTAGAGGTTGCTAAAGGTTAATTGAGAAGTGGTGGTGTGACCTGTCACCTGTTGCTGCATAGTTCTGGGGTTGACCTCAAAGGGCAAAGCCATTGGTATGTGTCTAGTTCAGACAGCCTCTCATCTTGCATCTCAGATACGTAACAATTATGTTTAAAGCTGTCTGTAAAGGGGCAATTTTCTCACTGGCCACCAATTTAAGTGGGAAATTAGCCCACTGATCCCCAATAGAACAGGGCATTCTTTCATCCACTAAAAAATTAGTTGTTTTTTTTTAACAAAATTTAGACAAGGAAAAAAAAAAAAAACACTCCTCTTCCATGTCCTCAGCTTCCCCTCATCTTCCCCTTCACGTCCCCAGCTTTCCACTCCCGGACCCCATGTCACCTTTAGTTCCAGCTCCCTGTCTCCCCCTTCGTGTCCGCAGCAGCTCTCTATTCGGCACTGGGCAGGAGTTCTGTGTGATGAGGGGGCGGGATAACACCGCTCCCACTCATTGGCTACTGCGCCGGCTGGATGATACTTCACGCTGCGCCCGGAACAAGGTGAGGGGAGCAGCATGAAGCATGTAGGGCCCAGGACATGAGGAAGAGGTCTCGGGACTGACATTAGCGGTTACTGGGATAATAAATATACTGGTAATCAGCGGTTACCAGGGGCCCCTTCCTCCTGTCCTGGGCCCCCTCCAAGTGGCGGAACTCCATGGCCCGGTCGCGGCCGCGACCTCTGCGACCCTGGTAGTTCCGCCACTGTCAGGGACTCCTTCTCCCTCTAATCACCAATGTAAGGGGACACCTCTCCCAGTAACCACTTGTGTAAAGAGCATTCTCCCTTCCTCTCCAATCTGAGGGGGACCTTCTCCCACTAATCACCTAATGTAAGTGGCACTTCTCTTACTAACCATTATAGTAAAGGGCATTCTTTCTCCAGATTACCATCAATCGGAGAGAAGCCTTCTCCTACCGACCACCAATGTAAGGGGGATTATTTCAACTGACCACCAATTTAACAGGGACTTCTCTTTTGACACCAATATAAAAAGGCACTTTTTTCAATGCGTTTACAGATCTCAACTTGGTCAAACTGTGATCTCTAAACATAATCCTCCCTGCAATCTGAAAACATTTCAAGGGTTCCTCTGGGGTAAGGAGGTTGAGAAAGTCTGCTGTAAAATATAATATAAAAATAGAAGATATAATATAGGATATAATATGAGAAATGAGCATGCAATATGTCAGTAAGCCAGCTCATTGACAATACCACGGCTGTGCTATCCATGGCAATATGTGCTTTAAACTGGTTACAAGCACTAGAAAGCTGACAGCTGCAATCTGTATATACTGTAGAACACAATAGCAGAGGTAGGAGCAGTATTACCTGCAGGATAGTTTGATTATTTAGGGTAAACATTCTGGGAGACAGCATATTATTATTCCAAGGGTCATCTTGGAATTCAGTCAAATTTTAAAATGGAATTTACTATTCTGAGAATGTAGCAATGCAATAAACAGGATTACTGTTAAGTGAATACTAAGGTTTCATGAGACAGAAATTAAAATCTGCCCCTCAGCTTAACTTCACAATGTGCAAGCAGTAAAATAACTCTACGGCAACCATTTACAAAATGTATTGCCGAACCACTAGTGGCTCCTAGTGCTGAAAGTTGTGGCGCGTGGTTGGCGAACACTTTGCTTATTTTTTTTAACTATCAGCGTATTAACAGTGTTTACTAATTCTAGCCTTAAGATAGGTGGCCTGACTCGTGACTGATAACATGTGTACTTTACACGGATCTACCTCAGAAGAGAAAACATTAGCAGTGTTAACCTATCTTTTCAATTTTGACACATTAGCACTACAGAGGCCAGCAGCAGAGAGTTAGTGAAGAATGATTGCCCTTTAATGGTACTAAGAACTATTAAGATATCAGAGTCATTATGTAGCTGTCAAAACACAAAGTAGTGCAAAAGCAAATGTAGGCAGGGTGTAACCTCATAAAGTTAGATGGGTAAAGGCAAAAAAAAAAAATGTAGGGTAATCGATTCATAGCTCCACAGGTCTGATTTACTAAAGTGTAGAGTTTGGTTAAGTCAAATGAGTTTTCAGGGTGACACCTGGTAGTCACAACAAGTGCACAATAGCGGCAACTATTATGGCTGTTCTGTGAAGAGCAATTCAGATTTTAATTTATTATTGAATTTTGGTGTCTTAAAAAATGGTAAGTTCCTAATAACGATAATAATAATGAGTTCAATCTTTTCTGATAACATTGATCTCTGGAGTTAAGTACTCTACCCATCGCAACCAGTCATAATCTACCTAAACAATTTTATCTTCAGTAAGGTAGATTTTGATTGGCTGCCATGTGAGTATATTTCTCTAATTTCCATTTTGACATCATTTTTTGCGCCTTTTTTAAGTTTACCATGGCCCCCAGGTTACATAGGAAATACCCACAAATGGGAACATCCTAAATATATGTGTAAAAACAACTGTTACACAATATCTGCAGATTTCCAAACATGGTAACCTATTTGCCAGCATTTTTTCAAAGCTGTATTGTGTAATTGTAGAAAACTACCGACAATGTAGACCAAGAGAACTCTGGCCCTCCAGTTGTGGTGCAACTCCCATGAGGCATTAGAAGACTGACAACCGCAGGCATGGCTCCTAGAGGCAGATGCATGATGGGATTTGTAGCTTCACCACAGGTGGGGGGTTTAGTGAGTTTAGTGGGTAAGTAGAACAAATGTCACCAATGACATTGAGGTGTAATAAAAAGAAAGTGCAGTAGCTATAACAATTAAGCAGAGTCTATCTTGTACTGTTCTATCCACATTAAAGTGGATTCTGGTAGGCTGCTATGAGTTAGCGGGCTTTCTTCTTAGAACTTACACTCTTGCACTGTTTTTAGAATAAGTTGCAAGGGATGCCTATTCTCAGCGTACACAATACTGGTACCTCTGTCACCTGTGACTGCTGATAGGTCTTTATGGACTCTCAGCAGTGTCATGATTTGATGCCCCCAAAGGTAGGTATCAGAATAGAAATTGTGATACACATCCAGTGTTCGTTATCACCAGTCTATGAAGGTGGATCGTAGCTCAAGATACCCCTCAACTACAGCCTGACTATAAAAAAAAGGTCACATTGCACTCATGCTTGAAATTGTCTAAGGTAAGGATAATCTCCCATGTTGCACTGCAAATGTGAAAGCATGGGCAACAAGTTCTTTCTTCATATACTTTACTTTGATAATCCCCTTTCAGCAGACATCATGTGACCGGCTCACAAAGAAAGTGCTTTTAAGAAGTACTCCACCAAACAACCTTTTTTCACCTAAACCCATTACACTGTAAATCCTTAAAAGTAACATTCGGTTCTGTTAATTAAAAAAACACATTTATCATCTAAAGGAATGCAAAGCCTAACAACCAGGTGTAAAGTGCAGTCATAGGTCCCGTTCACTTCTGAGCGCACAAGATGAACAATCGAATTATTCTCAAAGGGCCCGTTCACACCTGAGTGCTGTGTCCGTGTTGCCTGTCGCATGCAACTCAAAAAAGTGCAGGTGCGTCTATTGGAGCAGAATTGTGCGTTTTTGGTCCCATGGACTTTAATGGGAGTGGCTACAAAACACTTGAAAAAATGTGTGTTTAAGCATGTTTTTCAGGAGTCCTTTTTTAATCTATGGGACTAAAAAGACACAATTCTGCTCCTATACTACAAAAAAATTGCCTAGATGCGCTCAGGGGCCTCAGAAAATGGAGCCTTACACAGCAACCACTCACAATTTACATTTTATGTGGACTATAGTTAAAAAACTTAAAAGAACTTAAAGGATCAGTCTGTCCAATAATTATATTTCTTTTTTTAGGAGTTTGCTGGGTGTCACCTCATAGAATATTATGGGGACATCAGCCATGAGATTTTACTGCTGCAATTGCTGGCTCCATTCCCACCCAACTCCAAGTTTTGGGAATTCACACTCCTCCTGTTGCATGCCCCATAAAATACAATACACGTGTTAACATGCATTTTTGACACGCGTTAACATGTCATGCACTGCATTCATTTAAATGAGTTGGCAATGCACAGAAAATGGACCTACAGCATGTTTTTTTCTATGCAATGCAGCATAGTGCACAACAGTGCTTAATGGGCCCGTAAAGGCTGCTGCAAGTGTGGGAACACAAGCACAGAGATATTACCAATGGGGGTTCCAGAGAGATATTAGAAACCAGGTTAGGTCATTTATCTATTCAGCATCTACCAATAGTGAAAATATCATTTTTGGGTGAGCTGCCCCTTTACATGTGATCAGTTGCAATAGGTAACTGCAGTATTTACTATACTGGTCAACCAAACCTCTTAAGGTGCCCATACACCTTACGATTATCGGACGATAATCGTATGTGATCGACTTTTCGAACGACAATCGTACGTGTGAATAGAGTGCCCGAACCGACATTACTGTACAATCGTACGACTTTTGACGGTCAAGCATGTTTGAAAACTTTGCTCGATCGTACGATTGTCATAAGGTTGCTGGCGTTTCCGTCCGTCAAAAGTCGTACGATCTACACTGCGCATGCGCGAACGAAAATACGACAAATCAATTACCGCATTTCGTCCAGGTGCTTCTCGTTAATTACGGCTAAATTAATCTTGCGATCATCGGGGCAGGATGGGGCTGTCGTACGAACATTGTACGACTATTCGATCGGACGAAACATTTCGTCCGATAATCGTAAGGTGTATGGGCACCTTTAAGGTGCCCATACACTGCTCGATTCTCGTACGAGAATCGGGCGAAATCCCGCGATCGTACGAGAATCGAGCAGTGTGAACGAAGACGTGCGACCGTTTCTACTGTACGGTCGCACGTCTTTTGTCGAACCAACATGCTCGAAAACCCGCAAAGAATCGTACAATTGTCGGCGGGTTTCTAGCCTGCTCGTCCGATAGCTGCGGAACAGGCCGGTGTGCGCACGCGCACACTGCCCGTTCTGCATTGCGGTCATCGGAAGCCCGCCGCTCAGCGGGGCGGGCTTTCGATGATCGCAAGTACGATATGCCCGTCCAAGGTGGGCAGATCGTACGAGCTTTCAATAAGCATACGACCATCGCAAGACAAAAGTCTTGCGATGGTCGTAAGGTGTATGGGCACCTTTACTGCTGATTTTGACCCATGTGTGGCTACTCTTCAAACCTAAAAGGTCACAGCTTAGCATATCTGCACTAGCAAAAAAAACGCTTCCATGATCCAATAGGTGCATCCAATATTTTGGCCTATGCAAGCTATAATTTCAATCAGCTTTTGGCCCCATTCCCACCTGCAATTGCATGAGTCTCGCGATTTCCACAGTGAGAAACTTGTGATCTGTTGCAGTGTAATTGTCTGCATCCTGTGCAGTTACATGCGAACAGATGCGGGCAGTGGCAGCTGTCAGTGCCTTCCACCCGCAAGCAGACTGAATGAGTCTTACAGAGGAATTATGAGACAGATGTGAATAGGGGCTTATGTAGTAGAAGGGTGTGCTTCATATTTCAGGGTATCAGGAATATCTATTGGCTGCTCTACAACTTTGAGATAAAAGTGTGCTTATATTTAGCTACTTATTTTACGGCACTGTCATATTTCTCTATTAACCTGCAGTTGTTTGATGATTTGTAAGTAACAGGCTTGTAGCTTACTAAGTATAATGCTTTGTAGTTCTGTTGCAACTTTCCTCCCTAGCTTGCTAAAAAAATCTCCTAGAAAAGTGCATCAGGTAATATATCTTATCACAAGCAGGGAGCTGAAAGGCTGAAGTCATGAGAAGGCTGCATATCGCCTCTATCTTAAGCTCTTTACTGCAGCCTGGAAATTGCCATTCTGGCACAACCACTCCAGCTGCCATTATAACTCACTGCACACTTTATCAAGATCTGAACTTGGAAAGACAAATACTTGCAAAAAGCACCTCCCCTGGCAGTGGGGCTATCCCCACATTGCAAAGGTTAACTGCTTGTTTTTGCACCTGCACCCCTTGGCTTTGGTGGTCAGAAGTCCACTGCTGTCATCATATTTAATGCAGGGTCCATAGACCTGCATTATACCTGAGGATGCCGAGAGACAGTGCATAGTGGAGGGGGTAAGAGTGAGTAGCGGGGATCAGGTAATGAAAAGTCCTTTAAAGAAGCGCCCTAGACAAAAATAAGGACACCAATGCAAGGATTTTTCTATCCAGAGATAGGCTTTAAGGTTTACTATAAAATATAACATAATATATATTCATAGCAAAGGCCATTTTGTTATTTAATGCTATCAAGATCTCATACCTAGAGTCTCCCAGATATATAAAGATAGTGAAGTATATTACAATCCAGGGGCGTGCGTCAGGGGAGACAGGTGAGGCAGAGCCTCACCTAGTTTTATGGAAGAAAAAGCTGTCAGCTTCAAGTCTGAAGCTGACAGCTGTTTCTCCATTCAGAGCAGCTTGTAACAGGTTACACAGCAGGGGAAGCCTCCCTATTGTGTAACGTGTCATGGACGGAGCGCTGCATGTTAATTACAGGCGGCGCTGCATCCGGCTTTTGACAGCTAAGTTGGGATTACGCAGCAGCGGGCTTCCCCACTGCTTTGTGTAACCTAACATAGTGAGGCCAGAGCTACAACAGCCACTACTTGGTGTTAGAGGCTTGAGCTCTGCTTATGGTTTGGACCAATGGCAAAGCGTCATTGGTCCAAGCTGTCCAATCAAAAAAACAAACAAACCACTGAGGACATCTGTATTGATGCCTCACCAGTGACAAGCACGTGAGGGACAGGGAGACTCCTCACCTAGCACGGACTTTACTGCACGTTCCTGATACAATCTGATTGTACTCTAATCTCTGCACATGCACTTACATTGTCCCTGACTCTATTCTAGACAGGATCAAGGGGCAATAGTTTTGTGGAAAAAGAGACTTTGCATGATTCTTCTGCATAACAACATTCTTCTCTCTTAACTCCTAGCAATTTTGCATTTCCAGACTTTATTTGTACCAGTTATGAAAGAATCTAAACTAGGGATGCATTGATACCAGCATCGGTGCCGATAATGGGCATTTTCACAAGTACTCGTGAAAATGCACCGATACTAAGCACCGACACCAGCGCTTTAAATTTTTAAACACAAGCGGCTGTCATAAGGTCCCGCACTTGCTGGGGACCTTGTGCCAGCCGGCTTCCCACCACCCACAGCCCTAATTAGACCTGCATGCAGCCCTGGTGAGACCGCACAGCCATGGTGAGACCGCACAGCCATGGTGAGAACCACACAGAGCCCTAGTGAGACCACACAGCCATGGTGAGAACCGAAATGCAGTCCTGGTGAGACCCGCACGTAGCCCTGGTGAGACCATTTACAGCCATGGTGAGACCGCTCACAGCCCTGGTGAGACCCTGCACAGGCCTGAGGAGACCCTGCACAGGCCTGGGGAGACCCTGCACAGGCCTTGGGAGACCCTGCACAGGCCTGGGGAGTCCCTGCACACAGCCCTGGTGACAGCTCGCACATCCTCCTGAGACCCTGCAAAGCCCTGGTGAGCATCCCTAATCTAAACATTCATTCATTATGATCTAAAATGATCATAAATATGCTTACCTCTGAAAGATTTCAGGTCCCTAAAGTCTGACAGTTGTTGCTCTGCTAACTGTTTGACCTTATGGTGGTAACACAGGCTGTCACCTGAGTGTTCATAACTGATTCTTGCAGTTAAGGAATGTAACTACCTATAGCGGTGTTAATTACTAAACAATCATTATAGTGCAGCGGTATAAGGTTGTCATCTGGATTCGGTCACGCCTTAAGCTAAACAATAAAATGTATTTTTTGATGACTAAGGAAGGGATGCTGATGAATAAAGCATGACTTATTATCTAGTTTGGAGTAACACAATAGGCCCAAAATGAAACTCCAACCAAAAAACTATATAGAGATTTAAAAACATGTATGTTTGGACTGTTTAGATTTTTGTATTTTAGGGTAATGGCCTTCTTGCCCCTACAGATCTACAATTTCCACTCTCAGCCTGATTTCTGATGAGCAAGGGATTGTGGAAAGTTGACACAAAATAGAATTTAGGTAACCTTACTAACAATATGAAAAAATACCAACACATTAGTTTTTGGCACTGGTAGCATCACTAACCTTTGAATTGTCCCAACACTAAAGTACCCTCTAAGGCTACATTTACACTATGTGTGAATGTGTATTTTGGGATTCCTGCTGCATTAACCTACAAATTAGGAATCGGGAATCCAAAATATGCTGTTTGGAAGAGGCCGCTGTCACCCATTCAAGTTAATGATCAGGTGACAGTGGCTGAATTTGAAAGTGGCAACCTGCCGGCACTCTACATGTAATCATATGTGATAAGATTACATGAGGTTCGTAATAGATCACTGCCCCGGATGCTTCGATCGTGCATCCAGGTATAGTGATTTATTCCTGTCTACATGTAATCATATCAGGAAGCTGAGTGGATCCTGACAATATTGTCGGAATCTTTCCTGGCTGCAGCGTGGCTCTGCACTGTCAGCAAATAGCGGGTAGTAACCCACTATCTGCTGACTTTGGGTCCCAGGAGTACATTAGTACATTTACACCTGAGACGCATAAGAGAAGTTAAACTAAAAAAAAGGTTTGACTTAACCTTAAAGGAGAACTATGAGGTGAGTGCTTTTCACTCACCTCATAGTTCTAGCCGACCTATGACAATGATACTGTCACAGGTCGGCTCAGTAGATCGGGTGGTGAGCGAACACATATCGGCGTTCGCTCACCTCTCGATCCTGTCACAGCTCTCTGCCCTGACAGGGGAAGGGCTGGATTTCCCCCTCCCCGCTCCGATCCGCCAGCGCTGACTGGCGTAACGGACGGGGGAGGGGGCGGGTACAGCTGGCTCGGCCTCTAGATAGGCAGAGCCAGCTGTCAGTCACGCAGCAGGGCGGATCCCGGCATAATTGTCGGGATCCGCTTCAGCTGCGGCGTCTCAGTATAACGCGAGCAGCAGCTCGCGGTATACTGCGGCGTCTCAGTATAACGCGAGCTGCCTAGGGTGACGGGAGGACGCTAGTTTGTGTCCTCCCGTTACCCTAAGGAGAACCTTGGGGAAAAGCCTTAACCCCATAGTTCTCCTTTAAGCGTTTTTTTTGTGTGTTTGCATTTTTTGTTATTTATTACTAGGGATGCACCGATATATCAGCCGCCGAAACATATCGGCCAAACATGGCACTTTTGTCAAAATGCCGAAAGTGCTATTTTCTGGTTGATATAGAGGTGCATCCGTTCTTTCTCTCCTCCCCGCTGGGCGCTGCTCTGTGTCCCAGCGGGGAGGAGAGAAACTGTCACAGGCGGCCGAGCGCTGCGGGAGGAGAGCGCTGTGAGTGGCTGGCGTCTCTCTTCCCACACCACTCAGCCTCCTGTCACAGATCAGGAGAGCGGCGGGGGCAGAGACAGCTGTCATTGCTGTCACAGGAGGCTGATCTCCGCTCGCTCAGCCTCCTGTGACAGCGTATAAGGAAGGAGAGTTGTACAAACACTCAGTGATCAGTGATCGCTGAGTGTTTGTACATAATTGAGGACATAGTATGTTTACTATATCCTCAATTATGAATGAATGGGAAGTGATCTACATCACCTCCTGTTCATTCATGATTGTGGTTATAGTAAACATACTATGTGCACAAGTTATGAATGAACAGGAACAATCAGTATAGAGGATTCCTGTTCATGTATAACAGGGGGTGCAGAAAAAGAGATTGAGAACTTTGTGTTCTCAATCTCTTTTTCTATTTAAAAGGGAAATATCAGGGGTCTGTTTAGACCCCCAATATTTCCCCAAAGCCCCTAAAAGTAAAGTAAAAAATACAAATATTTAATAAAAATGAATAAGTAAATAAAAATAAAATATAAAAAATTAAACCGTTCATAAAAAATGAATGAAAAAAAATTATAATTTTTTAGGGGAAAAAGTTAAAAAACATTTTGGGTTTCGGCCTGACCTTTTTTTTCATTTCGGTTTTGAAATTTTAATTATGATGCACCTCTACTCATCACAGGTCTGAACAAATCCCAGGAGCCAGGTAGCTAATGCTCCTTAAAAATGACAGATGGCACCTAACTTTTGAGGTTTTCACTAGTTGTTGTCAGTGGAGCGCCTAAAACAATCCTGCTGGCTCAAAGATTGGACAGACTGACTCCTGAATTCTATATTAATTTGTCCCCCCTCCCTCCCGACTTACGCCAGCTGAAAGAGATAAACAGTACAGATGCATTACAAATTTTTAATACAGGCTTTTTTCTAAATTTACCATCCAATTTAATGGTCCTGCCCAAGAGGCATAAACACAAAAAAATGCCACACGTCCTGTTTTTTAAACAATGCAAAAGCTGCAGGGCATAGATGTGAACTAGCCAAGAAACGACAACAGAAAAACAGAAACAAAAGTCACATTTGCTTGTTAAGTGTCATTATAAGAACGTCCACATTTTCTGTGAAAAACACAAGATAAGCAAAGTGTATCCTCTAGATAAAAGCTAGATAACTAGAGCTGGTTTTCTGCAGTGTGCTTGTCGAGCTGTCTATATAAATCCACAATGCCCAGTGAATGATGATTGGCCCTAATGGTTCCAATGTGCCACACAAGGCCGGGCTGAGATTTGTAGCCCTCTAATACCTAAAATTCAGAATCAATCTACATCATGAGTGTCAAAGTAAAGTGTCATCACTATGTAAGAATAAAAAGTGCTTATATGTCAAAAGGAAATATTTTAACAAGCTAAACCTTGTTATTTTCTGCTGACATGTATACACTGGAGCAACAGGAAGAGACATCTGTCAACATAAATAAAGATGAAATAAAGCTACATGGGATAATCCCATAAATAATTAAAAGGGTTTACAAAACAGAAAAATACAACAATCTGGGAATATGAAAACTGCGACAAACGTCAGTGTTTTTAAACGGGCCTCTCTTTTGCAGCAAGATTCTATTTTAAGTGCATGATTACACAATAATTTAATATAGTTAGTTACCTGCTACTGGAGTGATAAACTAAATATAAACCAGGGCTTGCATTCTGTGGAAATGGCTGATCTAACAGTCCAGCCTCCACAGGGCTAACACAGTGTTTGCCAATTCAGACAACTGTATGAGGTCTACTTATAAACAATTCAAAGAGCCATTGGCCCTGAATCTTCGATGTGTGCGCGTGGATGCACAAAACAAACGTACTTGTTATTTTAAGTTAAATGTATATTCGATCGTCATCTTGTACTAGCCCATTATGATGAAGCTAAGGAGCATAGATAATAAGTAGCTCCTCAGGTTCATCTAGTGGCCACAATGCGGTATTACAAGATGACATATGAAAATACATTTGACATTCATTTGGTGCATCCACTCGCACAGAATGAACATTGACAGAGAGTCGTAAAGCCCTTGGCCCTGCAAATAGTTTTAAACAGACCCTTTTGTATACCGAAATAGCTCATATTCTCATAGTTTTGCCCTGTCATAAAAAAAGTACGCTAATCCCTGCCCATTATGTGTACAATTCAATAAGCACACCTCAGTGGCCAATAAGAGCATTCGTACTGAATGGGAAGATGTGGGAGAGCCTTAAAGTGACATTAAACCCAAAGATTTTTTAACATAAAACAATACTGTAATGCGTGCCTTACTGTAATCCATGGTTGTTTCCCTTCTCTTTGCTGCTCTTCCTTTTAAATCTGTATCTGTTCTCATGCTGGGCAGAACTTCTGTTTTGCAGCAGACTGCCTTGTCTCTGGAATGGCTACATGGTGTCTGTGTGTACGTTTGCAACCTGAGCCAGCACTACAGGAAGAGCCACTCAGCTGCAAAGGGAAGTTCTCCTCCAGCATGAGAAGACCTGAGGATTTAAAAGGAAGAGCAGCAAAGAGAAGGGAAACTACCATGGATTACAGTAAGGCACACATTACAGTATTGGTTTATGTTAAAAAATCTGAGGGTTTAATGTCACTTTAACTCTGACATAAAGTCTTAGTTACCTTAAAGTATATCTAAATCACAAATACAAAAATTGTATATATTAAAGTGCTATTAACCCGAACTACCATTCCAGCTGACATTTACCTGGTCTGCTGCTTCATCTTCTTTAACAAGTTCACTTTTAAAGTTCTTCTTTAACAAGTTCACTGCCGGGGGTAGGCACACTCTGGCCCTCCAGATGTGGTGAAACTACAAATCCCATCAGGAATCTGCCTCTGGGAGTCATGCCTGTGGTTGTCAGAGTCTTGCAATGCCTCATGGGATTTGTAGTTGCACCACAGCTGCAGGGGCCGGAGTTTGCCTACCCCTGTTATACAAGCTCTCTGCTCCATTGTGTGTACGCTAGACTGCAACATGTGTAGGAGAGTAGGCCATACAACCATGAGGTTAGGTTCACACCTGCACTACACCGCACGACACCCGGGACGCGCGTCCCAGGATCGCGCTGTCCTTTACAATGTAGGCAGCAATTGCCGAGCAGCCCCATTGATTTCAATGTGATGACATCCGCGTGGCAATCGCAGAAAAAAGGTACAAGTACCTTTTTTTGCCAATGCACGACGTGCGGCTGCTTTTGGAAGCTTCGTGCTCGGAAGCACGGCGGGAAACCGCGCGATCCGCCTGACGCAACTGGGTGCCATTAGAAAATAATGGCACCCACAGCACAATCGGTTCACACCTTGGCAACTCTTGATCGTGCAGCAATCCGCGCGGAATCGTGCACGATTGCCACATGGTGAGGTGTCACCTGGGTGTGAACCTAGCCTGAAACTTGACTTTCTTCTATTTCCTAGGGCTAGTCCAAAGATGAGCATATTGAGAACTGCAGGAATATAACTAGGACGAGAGCCAGGTAAAAAAGATGAGTGCTAAGGTGAAAGACCTTTTCTAATGTGTCACTGCATTGTAAGACAACTTTTTGAAAAATCTTTTTGAAACATCTTTATAAAGTTAATAGATGCACTATACAAAACATCACAAATTAATATCAAACTGATGCGTCCAGTGTAACATTATTAGCCGTGAATGACAAAATGAATCGCTATCTACCAGTCAAAGTAGTTTCATCAGTGTTAGCCTTAGTCCACTGTACCTAAGTGCATGCACTGTGTCCTTCATATAAAAAGCTAGAGGACAGAAAAGAGGACATGGGTATTAGATTACAGCTGTCCTTAGTGCAAGTCACAAAATCATTGCAACATCTGTGCTACCAAGCAGGCATCGCTGGGTCATACCCCTTGCAGCATTAAATCCACATGCTACAGATATCCTGCAAAGCCTGCAATGAGCTATCAGTATATCCAGGAGCTGGTGACAGTACAGCATCTAACTGGTTACTGGGAGCCCCAACTCCAATATGGAGTATATTTCTTTCACACACCATACTAGTATAAAAAGGGTACCATATGGTTAAAGGGTCCTGGACTGACTCCTGACTTGTCACGATGTATAACATAGATAAGATATGTCATCAGTATACCAACACTCTGGTTTCAAAGTGCAAGACTCTACTTTATTGCATGAGCGCAGTTAGGGACCGCGCAGTGATCAGATATGTTATCATTTGCCTGCTGAAGGGTCCCAGCATAGTCCTGAAACATTTTTCTATGTGAACATGCAATAAAGAAGAGTTTTCGACTTTGAAACAAGCTTATCGGTGTATTGGCATCATATCTTATCCAATACGGTCACAACTGCAACGTTAGCTTTCGTCTGAGTTGAAAATAAAAGACAAGATTTGATTGCCTTTAAAGGAAAACATTTTTTATCTTGGTTTTTATGCACTGTTATACAAGTGCTGCTCTTGAACTTAAAGTGACACTAATCTCAGGAGTTACATTTTAAAAATGCATTCAAGTACCCTAACTATTAACAATAATGTATCTTATTTGTGTATCACTCAGCTGTAGATCCTCAAATCATCTCTGAATTGGTGCTGACACTGTCCTTCCTTCTGGAGGGTGGCTACTTTTCTTCCCCATGGTCCCTGTGTGTGTTGTAAAGTAGCCACCGCTCCAAGCTCACTGTCATGATGGACTACAATCTCAATACAAATTAGTCAACTAAACATGAGATTGTAGTCCATCCCGGGAGTGAGCTTGGATCGGTGGCTACTTTACAACACACACAGGGACCATGGGGAAGAAAAGTAGCCACCCTCCAGAAGGAAGGACAGTGTCAGCACCAATTCAGAGATGATTTGAGGATCTACAGCTCAGTGATACACAAATAAGTTACAATTTTATTAATAGTTAGGGTACTTGAATGCATTTAACTCCTGAGTTTAGTGTCACTTAGGTTCAAGAGCAGCATTTATATAACAGTGCATAAAAACCAAGACCAAAAAAAAAAAAATTCCTTCTGCTTTACCAGGACTACATCAGATATATAATCTATGTTTAATTATAGTAAATAATATTAGGACAATGTATTAAAAATTAGAAAAACATATGGAAAAAAAAGGGGACTTGCTGCAATTGGTGATCAAGCTTGATGTTTCACTACCCCAGAAAACAAAAGATGTAATCTGATTTAACTAACCCCTTGATTGCTGGCACATGTGCTTCAGTTAAATCATAATGTTTTTTCTAAAAACAGGTAAATTGCGTGTGCATATAAATAGACAGTGAGAAAAAGGAGATCTACATATATAAAAAAGATATCAATACATAGATAGATAGATAGATAGATAGATAGATAGATAGATAGATAGATAGATAGATAGATAGATAGATAGATAGATAGATAGATAGATAGATAGATAGATAGATAGATAGATAGCGCAAACATAAACATAAAATAAAACTCAAAAACACATAAACCAAAATCTAAAAAGCTGCTGCACACTGAGTGACCAGTAGGTGGTGATGAAGAACCCTTCTATTAAACTGCACTAGTAAAGACTAAGCCACAGGTTGAACATAAAAAAAAAAATGCAGGGGTTGCAAATACTGCCACCTACAGATATGTAAAAATATGAATCACTGCTAAGTTTTCCATTGAGGCCTAAGCTACATGTGCTGGTCTGACACCGAACAGTGCGGCACCAACAGGGTACAAGCTATTAGCCCAACAACTCCATGTGCTGATTGAACAGAGCTCGCTATTAGTTTTACAGTCTTTGGATGGTCATAGAAGACATGACAATGTTTTGCAATGTTTGCTAGTATTGGGTAATTTCTAAACTCCTACAAGGCAATGTGTGTTAAGTTTTTAAAGATATACGAGGTCTGGACTGGTTTCTAAAAAGCCCCCTTTTCTCTCCCCACTGGGTCCTTGCACAGCCCACTGCGGAAACAATCTGTTCCTTTGTAAGTTTTTAAAGATGCTTATCACATAAGCACTAGAATAAGTTATGTGAAGACAGGTAGCAATCTCGGAGTATGTGGCCCTCAAAGAGATATCTGCCCTTCTATGGCTAGTCTAGGCTGGTAGCCTAGCAGCTTTATGTGCTGAAGGTACAGTGTGCAATACCCTCTGTTGGCTTTACAGTTAATGCCACTAGACTGACGTGAATGAATAGTATGTAAAATGCTGCTTAAATTGATGGCTCTATACCTGTAATTTATCAAATAAATAAACATAGCCCAAAAACTCTGTGTGCTGGATGTACATTCTATAAAAATTTCCCCCTTAAACAACACCCATTTAAAAAGTTTTTCAAATGTGTTTGGGTTGAACTAAAAAAAATAAAACTAAACTGATAATACCTTAGCAATCTTGTCCTATAAAGATGCACTTACCGTATATACTCGAGTATAAGCCGGCCGAAAAAATGTGCTGAAAAACTCGGCTTATACTTGAGTATATACGGTAACTTCTACATAAGATAGTATGTATGCTGGAAATACATTGAGCAGCACAGTGGATTCTACTGATTTGTTCAGTTAGGGAGAGATACTGACAAGCGTTCTTGTCCCAGGCACTGACTTCTGGCAGGAAAATGGGTGGCATCAATCTGGCATCTACCAGGTTGCTTTATATGCATGATATGACTATTAGAATTATATACTATTCTGCCAAAATGTGAGGCAGGGAAGGTGCTGTGTGACAGCTCAGCTGCAGTCTACTGCAGACATTTTCAACCAGGGTTCTTTGAAACCTTAAGGCACTTCTGCTAGGAGTTAATTGCGCTGTGGCTTCCATTTAATGGTGCCTGCATGCCACTTGGCAGAGCCAGCTGTATGACACCAATGATCTTTTTAGCTGTCCATAAGAGTGGCATTCTGACCATTACTGTAAGGGGGGCACTCTGCACCTTGGCCACCAATTTAGGGAGCATTTTTACTGTTGGCTTCCGTTAGATTGGTTTTAGCAAGAGTTCATCAGACCTGAATATTAAGGGTCCCTCTGGTGTAAAAAGGCTCAGAAAGGCTGGTCTGCTATATCTTTCACATTTAGACGCACCATCCCATAAGTCTAGCTATTGGCTGGGTAATACAAGCTACTTGGCTGAGGTAGATTTTCTAAATCCAAGAGTCTATTTTAGTAATATACTTTATTATCCAAAACATGATGCAATTCAGTAGACGTTTATTAGACAACAACCACAGTGAAATTTCCACTTCATAAAACTGAATGGAGTACAAGATAACCATTTAGGACCTGGAACTGTCCCAGTATGTACAATTCAGATTTATTTCTGCTGTTTGACTGAAATGCAATAACTCGAAAATGGACATCCGGGTTTTATCTGTGCATATCTACAGATAAAGTGTTTTGATTTAACATCAAACTACACAAGCTTTCTTTTACACTTCCACCAAATAATCTTTTGTAGAAAAACTATGGGGAAGAAAGGATATAGTTTTGCATATATCCACCACTCAGGTGATTATGATTTGAAATGGACATCTACTGCAGACTCCTCTGTGTAGCACCACAGAAGGATGCCTATCACCAATTATATCTTTTGTTTTACATGGAGTAGAAGCTGAGATCCCAGATGGTGCTACAGATGGAATTGGGTACCATTTCAACACTTCAAAAATCAGAGTTTGCAGACTGTGTATGTTGCTACTTCACGAGTGCATCACCAATCTACATGAAAGGGTAGAGGAGGAGTCCGTTTTTCATTCGAAGCAGAAGATCCAAGTCTACCCTTGGCAGAAAAGATGGCAAACGTCTCCATTTTGAAATCTGTCTTAAATAATGTTAAAGTTGAAGAAAATTAATTTGAAAATAGATGAAAAGTGTCAGTCCATACGTGCACCCAGACTGCCTATTCACAGTCTAGGTGCACATAAATTGGGGATCAAATGGTGTTTAAAGTCAATAGGGTTAATATATAACAAATTAAAGCAGTAGCAAGTCACACCATAGGCAAGGGGATGGCAAGATCAGTCAATGTAAGTCTGAAGATAGTCTTTAGGATAATAGAAAATAAGCCTAGCCTTGGGCTATTCAAACTAACACTCCTGCTTTTAGATAAACACAAAAGAAATTATTACAGAAGTATAAACTAACCGTGTGCTTCCCAGATTAAGTTCTCTTGACTTTTATATGTATTTGTCTTTACCTAAATTTACTCACACTTACATGCATTTACAGGTGTTCATAGTATCTAATCTGCCCTACAAGGAACTACTTCTACAACAAGGAACAGCCTCCATAGGGTTTCATATTCTTTCATGCTTAGCATTGCAATAAACCTTTAATGTTAGGACAAAGTTTCCAAGTCTGTCCAGGGATGGCAGACTGAAGAGTAGGTAGCTTACAGTCCTAAACCTGAATGACTTGAACAAATATAAAATGTCTTCAAATCTAGGAGGTAGTATTTAATAGCAACTATTATCCAGGGGAAGGCTGGCTAGGAGGAAGAGCAGCAATGCCTGCTGCGCTTCACACTGAAGGAAGGCAACGTGTGGGTGTCTCTTTCAGTGCAGGGCATACTTGGTCAACAATCCAATGCATGGACAGTGACCTGTGTTAATAAAAATGTCAATGCAAATTTTTCAGGACAGTCTGTTTTTTTTTCCAGCAAAATCACCTTGCCCCATAATTTTGGCTACACAACTCTGCATGCCTTCCCTAAATCATTTGCTGTAGCAGGGGTAGGCAACCTCTGTAGTCACAATATATAGCCTCTATAGCAGAAGCGTTGGCAACATTGGCTCTCCAGCTGTGAAGAAACTACAAATCCCATGAGGTTTTGCAAGACCACAGGCATGACCCCAGAGGCAGAGAAACGGTGGGATCTCTAGTTATACCACAGCTAGAGTGCAGCAGTTGCAAACGCTTATGCTATATTACCACAACATGGTAAATTACCACATAATCATAACAGCGGAATGTGGTTTGCACAAGTTCCTGTACGTTGAGCAGCTAACAATTCATTGTTCTCAGCCTTACATAGCAGGTTTTCACAGCTGTTTCCCAGCCATTTGTGTCTGAGAACCTCCACAGTTTAGTGATGTCATATCATATATGACATGGAGTATAAAAACCCTTTTAGCTATTTCATGGTTGTTAGAAATGTAAGCTATGCAACAAATGCAGAAGATCAAAGCAAACCTTCTGTGAACTTTCGAGGAACCCTTTACATGCCAGCCTGCAGTTTGTAAAAAGCTACCCAGAAAAAAAAGTCTCTAGGAGCGTCTTCTGTTTTAACCGTAGTCAAGAGGCTAAAAAAAGAAGCATTTGTAAGTCATTCAGAAGGACAGGTTCGATACACTGAGCTCATGTATTCCTTAGAGACTGGGACACAGAGAGCACCGTATGGGTTTCAGTGTAACTGATAGGGACTCCTCATCTCTGTTTCCTCCCATCACATTCATAGGCATGGTCATGAATACAACAAGCACTAGCTGCTCTGGAATCTGACTCACACATACAAACACAGCCATTAGGCAACTTATTTGAAGGCTGATATATTATACTAACACTGGACTACAGAATGCTAAATCTTTCAGTCTCCCAAACAAAATATGCCCTCAAAACTAGATAAGGATATGTGAAGCCATGGCATTCAAAAAGAAATAAATAAAACAGCTTTGCAAACAAGCATTGAAGTGGTTTTAAAACTATGTGCCTTCTAATGTTCTTCTAATTGTGCTCGGAAGTACATGATCATATGCATTACTGCCGGTTTCAATGAGCAGTGCACTCTAGGAATGGGAATGTTACTCACAGAGCTCTGTGCATTAAAGGAAGCAGTGATCCATTAACTGTTACACATTTATTTTGCTCTGCGGCTACTAAGAGACTTAATGGCAACTTCATTGTTTTGTCTGAAGAGGTGATAGCAGGTTATTTATCAAACTTGATCCACATGCAGATACTTTAACTGTTACACACAACTCACAGGAGTAAACCTTTAAATATATCAAAATCAGAAACGTTGTTTAGTCATGGATTCATGTGTAAAACCCATATCAGGGTTCTTATTTTTGGCTTCTATTCCAGGAAGTGAGGGGGAACCCCTCTTAGACAGCCATCACTGGAACAAGTGACCCAGCTGAAATATTTCCCCTCCCCTTCCCCTTTTCCAAATTTCAGTAACAACTTTAGAATTTTGAGTTTGCCATCACTTTCTGTCTTGGTGACCATTGACATGGAGAGGTTGAAATCTCCCCAGCAGAGACAGGCGCTCTATACCTTTTCTACTCTATCCAATGCCTCAAAAACCAGGCTTTATGTACAGTTTACAAATATATAGTAACATCATATGTTCCTACAAACATTTTATTCAAACACTTTGTAGCTGTTTTCACAAACAACTGTTTTCCTAAACTGGATGGGTCTATACTTAACAGGTGCAGTCATACACATACACAGGGGTGGATGAATTAATATGGAATTCAGGAGCCAGTCTGCCCAATCCAGGAGGCCAGCAGGATTTTTTTTAGGAGTTGGCTCCATTGACCACAACTAGAAAAGATTTCAAAAGTTAGGCGCCAGCTGTCATTTTTAAGGAGCATTGGCTCCTGGGATGTGTCCAGTCCCGCACATTCAAGACCACAATCTGTACGACCTAGACATTTTGGACCACTGCCAAACTTCCATTATCAAGCAAGAGACAAATAAAACATGTGAAAGATGACCAAATATACACATGTGATGTGATCAAAGAGGATCAGGCAGGAATGCCACGTGGTATTAATAAATATGCCAAATATTGGCAAATTAGGTCTAAAACAACCCAATACTCTATAATCACCATGTTAATTGGCAACTTACCCAAGAAGATTAGAGGCAGATCAAAGAACTGTGGATTCAGTCTAGCTTTACGATGTTCCAGTACTGACCTCTTGGATTAACTTCTATATACCACCACTGGAATGTGTAACTGGTAGGTAGTGGGCCAAGCCAGCAAAAAGATCCTCAAAAGGCTTCTCCACATTATCTCCATAGACTTTAAACTATTGCCACTCCACTGTTCAGCTCATAAACATACAAATAGCACACATTGAACCTTTATAAAAAATGCTTGTATCAAGTTGTGTTAACACTTGAAAGACAACCGTACTGGAGACACAATATTTATGTTTGAGTTGGGCATATGAACTTATTTTGTTAAAGTCAACAAAAGATTCTCTCTGAGGCCCGGTGCAGACCTCAGCGATCTATAATTGTGCATCGCGGGATCGTGCAGTGCTGCACAATGCAGGCAGCGATTTCCGCGCAGCCCCATTGATTTTAATGGGGTGACATCCGTGCAGGAATCACAGAAAAAATTTACTTTTTTTTGCGATACACGATGCGCGGCTGTTTTAGTGTTCTGAAGAAACAAAAAGTTTCCCAGCACACTCACCAGCCAGGATGCAAAAAAACCTGTCTAACCGCTAAGGTTTTAGATACACGTCTTCTGCAGAATATGTGAAAGCCGCACTGCCTCGTCAAGGCTCCTCTGCGTACTCCGTGTTTGGAAGCACGGGCGGCATCGCAGCGGGAAACAGAGCGATCCGCCCGGTGCGACTTGGGTGCCATTAGAAAATAATGGCACCTACAGCACGATCGGTTCACACCTTGGCGACAATCGTGCACGTGAGGTGTCGTCTAGGTGTGCACCGGCCCTCATTGTTCACATCTCACAAACCCACCTACAGTATGTGCTGTTTACAACTTACCTGAAGCCATCTCTGTTTAAACAAAACTTTGCAGAACTCAGAAGTGCACATGAGAAGCTCCCATGTCCTGCAAAGCAGGTTTTACGTCTGGAGTTACTATTACTGTGAGTCATCATTATGTACACTATTAATAGATCACAATTAATATATAATATAAGGTGCCTAGAAGAGGTTTTCAAAACAGAAATGTGTTAGAAATGTGTCTAACTTGACATCTGTCAAAACGGTAACTAAAACAATCACCACGGGAAAAACAGAATTCAACTAATTCTGTTCAAAATGACATTGAGACCCCATTCACACTGAGCTATAAACAACATAAGCGCTGATTTGAGCTGAGCGACTTTGAGCAACATTAAGCTACAGTGCACATTTTGTCGCGCTACGTAGCGCTTCTTTTGGCAGTCGATCAAAGTCTATTGCTGCCAAATCTCACAAATCGCCCAAAAATAGCTTAGGCTAGGTTCACACAGTGGCGTAACAATCACCATAGCGACCCAGGCGGCCGCTATGGGGCACAGGGGGGCCCGGCCAGGACATCCCCCTGATGCCGTATGGGCCGCCTGGGTCGCTATGGCATTTCAGGCTGCTGGCTGTCACTGGCGGCTGTGAGGAGAAACACGCAGCCATTCACATGTGAGTTGATGACAACCAGCAGCTTCGGGGGAGGTGGCTGGGCCCGTCGTCGGCAGCGATGGAGGAGCCGGGGCCCGGCGATCGAGAGAGGCAGGTCTTAGCGATTGAGGAGGTGGGGCCCAGTGACGGAGGAGGCGGGGCCCGCGAGCGATCATGGAGGAGAAGGAGGCGGACAGAGGATCGGCCAGACAGGTAAGAGGGCTTGACCGCCCACCTGAGACCCTGCAGAGCTCACCATAGAGGGTCTATGGTGGGCTCTGCAGGGTCATCCTCAGGTGGGCTGTTTGGGTTATCAGGTGAACTTATATAGAAATCACAGGGCCCCAGACAAGATTTTCCTATGGGGACCTGTGATTTCTAGTTACGCCGCTGGGTACACACCTAGATTGAGTCACGCAATATCGCGCAAAACACAGATTCCCATTGAAGTCAATGGAGGCTGATAACACCGTTGCGGTTTGTCGCGCGGACGAAATCGCCCGTTGCACAAAAAAGGTGCAGGAGCTGTTTTCGGGCGGTTGTCAAAGAACAGTCGCGCAAACGAAAACGCGAGACAACCGCCAGAAAACATCATTAGATGGATGTCACCAGCACACCAAAAATATAGCAATCCAAAGTGCTTGTTTATGCAAAACGTCATGTCATCAGAACTAGCGCTTTTGGGGCCGCGTAGGGGCCCCTTCATTAGGCTCAGCAAACCGCACGAAAACAGCTCACCAGTTCAATCGCCTAGGTGTGAACCTGTTCGAGCAACAAGCTTCAGCTACAAACCACAGGTGACGTTGAGCTGCCAGATGTGAACATCTCTATTGAAATGCATTGGAAGAGCTACATTGAGCTTCATATTTGAGGGATTTTTGAGCAGAAATCGTGCGTCAAATCGCTCAGTTTGAATGGGGTCTTATGCGTGCAAACACAGAAAAATTATATATATGAACAATTCATAGAATTGTATATGTTATGAACATATATATACAGTTATTGTCACACTTTTTAGATCACATCTGAGCTTTGTGAGTGTTGGAATATATTATAAAGTGAATCCTACATTTTTTCTTAGCTGTGACTTTAGTTCCATTTAGTTCAGGAAGACAAACTGCCCAACCGATAGGACTTTGTATTTACTCTGTCTTAGGTTTCAGCATTGAGCAGTCATAGCATTGAGAGTAAATACAAAGGTGTGCAGCACATTTACGTTTCAACGTCCGCTGTGTGATAAGATGCAGACTTTTATTGTATCACCTGACATCCGTACAGTTATGACCAGCAATCTATGAAATGCCTGGTATTATTACACAATGGCTGTAGAATAAAAAGAGCAACTCAAGTTTTCCATTAAACCCTCAGATTTGTTTAACATAAAACACTGTAATGTGTGCCTTACTGTAATCCATGGTTGTTTCCCTTCTCTTTGCTGCTCTTCCTTTTAAATCCGTATCTGTTCTCATGCTGGGCAGAACTTATGTTTTGCAGCAGACTGCCTTGTCTCTGGAATGGATACATGGTGTCTGTGTGCAGGTTCACAACCTGAGCCAGCACTACAGGAAGAGGCACTCAGCTGCAAAGGGAAGTTCTCCTCCAGCATGAGAAGACATGAGGATTTAAAAGGAAGAGCAGCAAATAGAAGGGCAACTACCATGGATTACAGTAAGGCACACATTACAGTATTGGTTTATGTTAAAAAATGTAATGAGGGATTAATGTCACTTTAAGCTAAAATGAGCATAAGGGGATTTTAAATGCATGCAGTTAATTAGGCCTGTGTTAAACTTTTCCTGGCCATGTCATAAATGTACAATGTCTCTGATTTAACCAATAATGTTAAGACATTGATGTTGGATGTGCAAATATAGCGTTTCAATGTCTATAGGAGATAATTCAAGTAGGTTTCTAAAACAATGACAAACCCGAAAAACAATGAAAATCTACTTTTACATCTAAATTCTGTTATTTTGTCATATTGCAATATTGTCATAAGGACATACTGTATGTTTAAAATAAATGCAGCTGTAAGGTGATCTACTGTATCACCAAGGCATCAGATGCATTGACAGCACAGATTACAGGGTCACCTCCTGGGAAAGCCTGTCCGCCATCCTCCTTACATTCTTGGCTTCTAGAGGTCTAACACTATGTTTTGTGGTTCATTGAAAAGCTCTGACCTCTAGGCAACCCTGTGCTAACTGAACTCTAACCTCAAGCCTTGTAATGCATGTGATCTAGCAGAACGTATTCCCCTTTCCATATAGTCACTGTGAACACATAATGAAGTCTTTTATTACAAGAAAGTAAGCAGTCTTTTAGACGCCTGCACATGACCCATGCATGCTGGTATAGGCTACATGTTTTTACTCATATAAATTCCATTGGGAGGTCTTCGGTGCACTGTTCACGTCTTTAGACTTGACCAGTCCCACAATCATTTAACT
Source organism: Nanorana parkeri (assembly GCF_000935625.1). Taxonomy (NCBI): domain Eukaryota; kingdom Metazoa; phylum Chordata; class Amphibia; order Anura; family Dicroglossidae; genus Nanorana; species Nanorana parkeri. The sequence continues at coordinate 624,096 of NW_017306392.1, forward strand.
CTTTGTTTTGCCAAAGTTGTGATGACAGCCCGACATCTGATGTTTGGATGTCCAAGCATTCTTCCCACTGATCCCCAGTGCAAGCAGCATTCGTCCCACCGATCACCAATGGAAGGAACACTCTTCCCACCGATCACCAATGTAAGAAGCATTCTTCCCACTGATCCCAGGTGCAAGGAGCATTCTTCCCACAGATCACCAATGGAAGGAACACTCTTCCCACCGATCACCAATGGAAGGAACACTCTTCCCACAGATCACCAATGGAAGGAACACTCTTCCCACCGATCACCAATGGAAGGAACACTCTTCCCACCGATCACCAATGTAAGAAGCATTCTTCCCACTGATCATCAATGTAAGCATCATTCTGCCCACTGATCACCTATGTAAGGAGCATTCTTCCCACTGATCATCAATGTAAGGATCATTCTTCCCACTGATCACCAATGTAAGGAGCATTCTTCCCACTGATCATCAATGTAAGCATCATTCTACCCACTGATCATCAATGTAAGCATCATTCTTCCCACTGATCATCAATGTAAGCATCATTCTGCCCGCTGATCACCTATGTAAGAAGCATTTTCCCCACTGATCATCAATGTAAGTAGCATTCTGCCCACTGATCACCAATGGAAGGAACACTTCCCACCGATCACCAATGTAAGGAGCATTCTTCCCACTGATCATCAATGTAAGGAACATTCTTCCCACTGATCACCAATGTAAGGAACATTCTTCCCACCGATCACCAATGTAAGGAACATTCTTCCCACTAATCATCACTGCAAGGAGCATTCTTCCCACTGATCACCAATGTAAGAAGCAATCTTCCCACCGATAACCAATGTAAGGAGCATTCTGCCCACCGATCACCAATGTAAGGAGCATTCTGCCCACCGATCACCAATGTAAGGAGCATTCTGCCCACCGATCACCAATGTAAGGAGCATTCTGCCCACCGATCACCAATGTAAGGAGCATTCTGCCCACCGATCACCAATGTAAGGAGCATTTTTCCCACTGACCGTCACGCTGATGTACTGTGAGCTGCAGATATAGCTATTTTTAGCAGGGCTTCCCTGAGACTGAAAAGCTACACGGGCAACCTTTAATGACAATCACATATCTAAAATGACTAGAGACCACTCACCAGCTTTAGAACACACTGGGTCCAAAAAACTATTAGTGGAGCAAAATATCAATTATGTTGATATAGTTTGAAGCATAGTTCATAAGTAGTTCAGTGCCATCTACTGCTAGACGCACTAGAGCGCTTATGCTATGTGCCCCAATTATATGCAATCCTTTCAATTATTTGCTGCACAAATTCCAACACTTCTGTGAAATAACACAAAATGGGGCTCTCCTGTTTGCATGCAAATCATTGTTTATTGGTCGCACTATTTTATTGCCACCCCTCTGGTAGCTTATCAGACTTACTGTTTTTATTAGCAAGAACCCAACGGGCTAGATTCAGGCTCCCACAGTAGTTGCCATCACATTGCGTTTTTATTTTTCCTATGTGTTGCCTGGTTACAGTCATGCATAGCCATGGCCACGTGTGATTAGGAAAATCTTTTGATCTTTACGCTCCCCTATACCGAAGCGACTGTCAAAAATCTTTAAAGTTGCAGACTTGCGCAGAGATGTCCGCAACTGTGTGTGAATGTGCACAATTTGTGAGTCCAGCTCAGACACACGTAGCTCTAAAAGGTGCCCATACACCTGGCGATTATCGTACGATATTCACCAGGTGTATGGGCAGCGTGCGACCGCTTCTACTGTAAGGTCGCACGACTTCCGTCTTCCGAGCACGCTGAAAAAACCTGCCGAAAATCGTACAATTTTCGTCGGGTTGGTGGCGTGCTCGGAAGACGAATGCCGCAAGGGCCGGTGTGCGCAAGTGCACATTGCCCGCTCAGCACTGCAATCATCGGAAGCCCTCCCCTCAGCGGGGAGGGCTTGCGATGATCGCAAGTACGATCTGCCTGTCCAAGATGGGCAGATCGTACGAAATTTGAATCACCTTAAAACCATCGCACAACAAGGGTTGTGCGATGGTTGTAAGGTGTATGGGCAGCGTTAAGCACATCACACACCGTACAATCTGATTATGTAATCTTCTTTAGATCTACCAACCACTATGTAATAGAAGGGCCTTGGACACAAATTGATTGGATAGATTAAGAAGGTCCTTATATTACATAGATTTGGTAACTCTAAAGTTGATTGTACAAAAAGTGTACAGTAAGATTGTAATGTGTGTGGTGGCCCTTAGCCTAAAGCTCACCACATATGCTACAATCTGCTTGTACAATTTCCAATTTAGATCTACCAATTAGTGAGTAGTAGAAGGACCTCCCTGACTGGATACAGATTGATTGGATAGATTAGAATGATCCTCATCCTACAGTTTTGGCAGATCTAAAGTTGATTGTGCAGAGATTGTATAGTCAGATTGTAATGTGTATGGTAAGCCTAAAGCACAAATGCTGAAAATCAGTTATTTTACAGTTCCATACAGTTCCAGACTCACGCAGAACCTATGTGTGCCACTGTGCATGAATGAACGTGTTCGGTTATTACCCAGGTAGCTCTTAGCCTAAACGACATGATCTGAAAGCACACATGTTAAAAATTGCAATCGTTTGCAAACAGTTGCATACTTGTGCACAGATTTTTCTTTAATGCTCCTCAACTGTGCACGATCGCGTGCGATTTTTAAGTCCGATGATTAAAAGTCGTCTACGTAGCTCTTAGACTAAAGCAGATGATCTGAAAGCACACACGTTAAAAAAAAAAATTGCACATGATCGCAAACAGTTCTGGACTGGCATACAACCAATGCGTGATCGCGTGCGATTTTCTAGCCCAGCGATCAAAAGTCCCCCACTTAGCTCTTATCCTAAAGCGCATGATCTAAAAGCACAGGCGTTAAAAATCGCATGCGATTGCAAACAGTTGCATACTTGTGCACAGATTTCTCTTTAACGTCTGCATCTGTGCACGATCGCGTGCAATTTTCAAGTCCAAAGATTAAAATTCACCCATGTAGCTCTTGGACTAAAGCAAATGATCTGAAGGCGCGCGTTAAAAAAAAAAATCGCACATGATCGCAAACAGTTCTGGACTGGCATACAACCAATGCATGATCGCGTGCGATTTTCAAGCCCAGTGATTAAAAGTCCCCCACCTAGCTCTTATCCTAAAGCACACATGTGTAACATGTCTGTAGCAATGACATGTCACTAGCAAAGGTGCCTATGGCCAGTTCACAGTGAATGTCACATGACGTCATCCTTGAAAAGTTTCCTGCCTGTCACCTACCTGATCCCCAGCAAACTCATGCAGCCCATGTCCCGGCTTCTTACCTTGTTTCTGATATGTTGTCACCGCGATCTGCCAAGCTGCTGCCCTCTTCACATCCACTTGTTGCTCCGGGACACACAGGGGTGAAGAATGGAAATCGCTATGAGTTTGATGTCCTTGTGATCATGAGAAATAAAAGGAAGCCTGGACCAGATCGGTAAGGGGAGCTCCCCCCTCCTCCTGCCTGTATCCTTCCACTACAGTCCTGCCTGCTGCTGCTGTCAGTGTGGCTGCGATCACAGCAAGGAAGGAAAGTTGAAGGGAGCACTGTAAAGGGGGATCTTAGTCCCTACAGGACATGAGGGTATATAAGGAGTCAAGCACAATCCCAGGAAAGCTGCAAAGTCCAGCTTTGCTATTGCCTCCCGTGGTTTCACATTTAATAGTGACAGAAGTTTGCTCCCCCCTCCTCCTCCTCCTCCTTCTATTGCCTGCCTCCTTGTACAGCTCACATTGCTAGGAAGGAGTGGCTTGTATGGAAGGAGGGATATGCTGTGCTTCCCTCTCCCTGCAGATTAAGCCTTTAATGCATTCATCTATTTCGTTTTAAAAGCTGCTACAACCCAGCCATGATCTCCAGCCTGGGACCAGCTTTCCCTTTTCCTAATAACTTGCCTGCTTTTCTAAACAATAGTGCATACTGCAGGAGAAGCCTGTTATGTTCCTAGTATTTATTAACCATTAATTATTTAGTGTGGAGGCCAGGGGGGGGATGCAGGGGTTGGTGGAAGTGAGAGCCAGGAATCGCCTCTGCTACCTGACAGTACTTTCATTGTGTCACCTGCTGCCTTGCAGGTCATCCGGGAGAAGGACAAAAACGATTACAGCTAGGAGATGTCTTACTTCACTTGTATGAAAGGGTATCTACGGTCAAAAACCTTCCTTTGTAACACATTTATATAAAGTTATATACTGTATACATGATCCCTTAAAGCGTATCTACGGTCAAAAACCTTCTGCTGTAACAAAATTATATAAAGTTATATACTGTATATATGATCCCTTAAAGGACTGTCTACGGTCAAAAATCTTCTGCTGTAACACAATTATATAAAGTTATATACTGTATATATGACCCCTAAAGGGTATCTACGGTCAAAAACCTTCCGCTGTAACAAAATTATATAAAGTTACATACCGTATACATGATCCCTTAAAGGGTATCTACGGTCAAAAACCTTCCGCTGTAACACAATTATATAAAGTTATATACTGTATATATGATCCCTTAAAGGGTATCTACGGGTCAAAAACCTTCTGCTGTAACACAATTATATAAAGTTATATACTGTATACATGATCCCTTAAAGGGTATCTACGGGTCAAAAATCTTCCGCTGTAACAAAATTATATAAAGTTATATACTGTATATATGATCCCTTAAAGGGTATCTATGGTCAAAAACCTTCCACCTTAACAAAATTATATAAAGTTATATACTGTATACATGATCTCTTAAAGGTATCTACGGTCAAAAACCTTCCGCTGTAACACAATTATATAAAGTTATAAACTGTATACATGATTTCTTAAAGGGTATCTACGGTCAAAAACCTTCCGCTGTAACAAAATTATATGAAGTTATATACTGTATACATGATCCCTTAGAGGGTATCTACGGTCAAAAACCTTCCACTGTAACACAATTATATTCCACGCTGGAACGCATCCGGCTCGCAGCAGGTAAGGACGTTACATCAGCAGAGGGGGACCTGAAGTTCTCCATCAGGTCCCCTTCTAGTGATTGACAGCAGCAGAGGGCGGGTGCAATATGTATGTATTCAAGCAAAAAAATATGTACAACACACCTGTAGCTATGCATTCCATTTTCCCGGTCCGCAGCTGCAGAGATCGAGAAATGTCTCAGTGCCTGTGATTGGCGCTGTCAGCTTCCTGGCGGGCTCGGCATGTGGAGCTGCGAACACGCCCGAGCCCATCCCTATCAGTGACAGTACTGTGGAGTATGTACCTCATACGTTATATAGCCACACACTTTAAATTCAATTCTTCTAGTTCCAGCTGCAGAGCCCGGTCCTTTCTTTGCCTATAGCAGTGGTTCTCAACCTGTGGGTCGCTGTGCAAGGTGAGAGTCCTCCTCAGCTCTCTCCTAGCGCAGCAGTGTCAGTTCTCCTGCCACGCCTCCAGATGTCGCTGCAGCAGCCGCGTCATCCCTAAATTTTACCTTTGGGGGTCACCACAACTTGGCAAATGTTACCAAGGGGTCCCGGCCCTAGAAAGGTTGAGAACCACTGCCTTAGAGGGTATCTACGGTCAAAAACCTTCCACTGTAACAAAAGTATATAAAGTTATATACTGTATACATGATCTCTTAAAGGGTATCTACGGTCAAAAACCTTCCACTGTAACAAAA
>NW_017306392.1:629887-650627 GCF_000935625.1 Nanorana parkeri
TACACCTATTTTTCCCCACGAACACTCCAGAACGCTCCGCAACAGTCACCAAGCAATACTATGCCGCCCAAGGGGACTAAAACTAAACAACGAGTACGATCTATAAAGGAAGCACTGGCAAGCGCTACCACTAAGCGCTTGAATCCTCTCAACTCCAACACGCCAAGAAAGGTCTCTCCTCCCCGCTCTGGCGGTGAAGACGCAGGCAGCCGAGACCGCTCTCCCACCCCCGCTAGGGATAAATCAGGGCAACGCGATCTTCTGACCAAAGGAATCCATGACTTAGGAGGCAGAACGGCCGAGGTTGGAATCTAGGATGGACATTGTCATGACCGCACTCGATACTCACGAGGGAGAACGTGAATCTATAAAGGAAGATAACCAACAATTACTTGCTAAACTTGAGGATCTGGAAAAATCGGTCCCGGCGCTCAAATCTGCAGATTCGTTGTATCCTGGAGTCAGTGTCCCTAACTTTAGGCCTTTACAACAGGTCTGTTTCAAGAACTGAAACCATCCATTCCACATGAAAGGTTGGAATTCCAATGTATATATCGTGTCCTTACATGTCGTATGAAAGATGGACCCCCCCGAGAGACATCATTGTCAAATTTCTTTACTTCTGCACTAAGGAAACCATCTTTCAGGAGACCCGGAAAAAAGGCGCCCTTTCTTTCCAAGGACATAACTATCAGGTTTTTGCAGACCTTTCACCCTCTACCATCCCTAGAAGGCGTGAGCTGAAACCTGCCCTTCAACTGCTGGAACAAAATGGCATCACATACAGATTCCTTTCCGGTTGATCTTCAGCTACCGAGGTCACCAATACCAAATGATCACTTTGCCAGAAACCACAGGCCTGCTAGACGACCTTGGTCTTAGCACTGAAAGACCCACTCACATCATTCTCCTACCTCGAAACCTCGGAGTCCTCGTCCCAACAAGTCATCAGCTCTGCCTGATTCTTCGCCACCATTGTCCCTACAACAGCCTCGTAAACGTTCCATCTCAGGAATCTCCTGCTCTGATTCTGCAGGGTGATGGTAACTAACTATATCACCCTATTAACCCAACTGCCCTACACAGATTTGTCCCGGGTTTTGCTTTTGTTCTTTAGTCTTTTATAGCCTACTGTCATATCCTCAATACTGGATTCCGGGTTTCTAAAAAGATTCTTTTTGACCAGATATCCTTTTTTACATTGTATACTTGCAGTTTTCTTCTTCCTTTTTTTTTTTTTTTGCTCACAAGCCTATTTGGATTGTAGTATTTTTTTAACCCACTAGTTCTCTGTTGGTTTGTTTATATTATGCAAATGGACTTCATGCATATATGTCTCTGTATGTGTTTATTCCTGATAGTCATATATAGGATTTCACCTGTGATAATGTTCATTGTCCCACATTGCCAATATAAGCTACACATTTCTCCTCATTATTTTATTATTTTTTTTGGCCAGAACAGTAGGGCATCCCCGGAGGAGAAGCCCCACCACGAGACAGAGGCAGGACCACTAACCAGGTGTTAAGTTAGGGTAGGAGTTTAGTGGAGGGATGTGTAGCAGAAAACATGTTTGACAAAGGAATAATAAGACATTTAAAAATGCATCAACGGATTATATGCCACACATAGGCATGGTATAACCATGAATCATAAAACATGTCAAATGTGGCTATCAGGGATAAACATGTGCTTAGATACTGATGCATGAGATGCATTGAGATACATTTATATAGAGTATACAAACCAACAAGGAGCTAGTCATTTTAAAATGACTTATGCTCTACTTCGTCTTCTTCCTCTTTTCTTGTTCCTTATTCTACTTTTCATGACGCGCTGTACTCATCTCTTGACAAATCACTTATCAATTCCATAATTTATTACTCATCCAAATCATGTCATCCAACATAAAAAAACTATCCCTCAATGTCAAAGGATTTAACTCCCCCTACAAGAGAAACCTAGCCTTTTGTCAATTGTGCTCCACAAAGTTTGATATATTGTGCCTTCAAGAAACTCACTTTTCTTGTTCTTCCCACCCAAAATATTTCCACTCACAATATTCTCAGATTTTTATGGCCAATGATTTAACCAAACATCGCAGTGTCCTGATCGGATTTAAGAACTCCATGCAATTTGTGTGTCATAAGGAGATCTCAGACCCCTCAGGCCGCTATCTAATTTTAATTGGTACATTGTGCGATCGTGACGTAACCATTGTAACGTACTACGTGCCTAATTCCAGACAAATGCCTTTATTCAAACATGTACTTTCTATTATCGGGTCACACCAACACGGAACCTTTCTGATTCTAACTTGGCAATTCATCCTAGTCTTGACAAATTATCCATTTTAGACCCATCCACTGACCACTCAAAAGCTTTCTGTGTGCTCCTATCTTAATATGCATTAATAGATTGCTGGAGGGAGCTGCACCCTTACTCCAAAGAATACACTTTTTACTATAACTAATACAATTAATTCTCCAGGATCAATATTTTTTTTTATATATCTCATGCCACGCACCCCTCTGTGGTAGAGTCTACCATAATCCCTTTCTCCTGGACTGACCATTATGGGGTGAGATCTGCTTCACCAACTTCTCTCCGGCTACAAAAGAGGGGCATGATCTCCCGCTGAACTCCCCTCCGATCTCTGAATGCGGAAGTGATATGTGTTACATCACTCCCACCTTCAGCTGTCATTTATCTGGCTTTTGTAGCCGGAGAAAAGGTTCCCATCTTAAGGTGCCCATACACTGCTCGATTCTCGTACGAGAATCGCGGGAAATCCCGCGATCGTACGAGAATCGAACAGTGTGAACGAAGACGTGCGACCGTTTCTACTGTGCGGTTGCACGTCTTTTGTCTAAGGAGCATGTTAGAAAACCAGCCGAGAATCGTACGATTTTCGGCTGGTTAGAACGGTGCTCGGGAGACAAATGCCGAACGGGCCGGTGTGCGCACGCGCACACTGCCCGTTCAGCATTGCGGTCATCGGAAGCCCGCCCCTCAGGGGGGCGGGCTTGCGATGATCGAGAGTGCGATCTGCCTGTCCAAGATGGGCAGATCGTACGTTTTTTCAGTCACTTTACAACCATCGCAAGACTAAGGTCTTGCGATGGTTGTACAGTGTATGGCCACCTTAAGTACTAAGAGCTGCAGTGCCAGTCCTGGGCACGCACAGGGCACAGCGGAGCCCGGGATAGGCGGAGTGTGCCGCCCCAACAGGGGCATAGAATATGAGATGCATAGCCTCAGTTAAGATTAGCATTGTTATATAGGTTAGAATTTATATAGTGTGATTTGCCTAACTATTTTCTCATAGCTAAATCCATGTGTTATCCTATGCTGCCATCTAGTGGCCTTTTGTTGTAACAAACATGTTTTCTGTAATTATTCCTCATGTGACGATGTATTTCCCCCTAGTGTACGCCCCTTCCTGCTTCCTGTGTGCAGTACTTCCTGTGTCATGGCACAGCTACTAGCCACATGTAACAAGGACACACATGTAATCTGCACAGTACGTAGGAAAGGCATAATTTTCTGACCGCACAATACTATAACCGTTCAACTGCTGTTCCTATCATCTACTGTAACCTGATGTAAAGAATAAACACCTCTTTTGAATGAATCGGTATTGACGAGTTCAGCTATCTGACGAGGATTGTCCGCAGTGAGTATATCTGCTTATACAGGCCAGGCATAGAGGTCTCAGCAAGGGATATATTTCGCTAACACAACGATCGGAGTCAGAATACGGAGGGAGGGACCGCACATTGCAACACAACATACAAATTATCTGGCGGCTCTACAGCCGTCTGAACGTTTGTATGTAAACAGCCAGAAAGTTTTAAAAAGCCCACCCACATTTAAGAAGCCAACGTCCGGCTGGAAAGTGGTTAAAGGATGGGACCTCCACTACCATTACAGCCTGTAGCCTCCATTTTTTTTTTCAATGGAAAAAGGCATGTTTTTACCAATGGTCCTCTCAAAGTGGCTACACACTGGAGATTTATCTGACCTGCGAACAGCCTAAACTAAATGTAATTGCAGACTTGAAGGCAGTGGTTGTTCTTCTGTCGCCTCTGAAATCTCTGCCAAGGAAATGTTGTAGTAAACATGTTAGTACTTAGAAGGGCTGGATTTCCATTATTTACAACCTTTGCTAACCAAAGCAACAGCCCTCTTCTATGACCTGTTCTTTTACAACATCTCAACTTGGCTAGAATATTTTGACAATGTACTGTAGCAGGTGATCATGTAGAGATCCAGGAGAGGTCCTGTCCGGGGTTTATGTGTCGCCCAGATAACTCTCTTACACCTTCAGGAACCTCAGCCCCAGGTTTTACACCTTGCCTCAATGGCAATTTAGTGCAGGTGAGGCGAGCAGACAGTCTGAAGCTGCTGGAGCACAAGGTTGGTTATTGTGGTTTTCTGAGACCTGACAAACAATAGGTTTCTGCGTGTAGATAGTAAGGACTATCTTTTGTGTAGTTAGTTTGGGGGCATGGCTAGGATTTAGGTTTTTTTTACATTACAAACTTGAGCACTGTATGTATCCTGTGTACTGCACCAATAATGTACCACTGTTTGAAGAAAAGTCACTGGTCTGGTTTCTCATCATCTCAAGACTTCTCACCCCAGGGAGCAATTCTACCTGCTACCAGCTTGCAGTACATATAGATAACCTCATATGAAATAACTTGATCTCTAGTGGTTATGAAGGACAAATGTGTGATCAATAACCATGCAGAAAAACCACCTTTTTCCCCTCGGCCACTTACAGTATATGCCTAAGGGCTTGGTAACACCCTTGACCCTGCGTTCCAATGTGATTAGCTTCTGGAACCCACTGTATCGCATACTGAGCTCTCTCCTGCATTCTAGGGAGGAATGAGCACGGAGGTGCATTGAAGTCAATGGCACTGCAACTGTGCCCCATGCCCACAGTGTGATTGCCTGCACCAGGATGCGTGGCACATCAATGCCTGTGTCCTGGAGCAGTGCAATCTAAAAAAATGCTGCATGCACAATTTATTTTTTTCATATTGCACTGGACTGGAATGCAGGCATTGATGTGCCGTGTGTTCTGCTGCAGGTGATTGCACTAGGTGGGGTGGGGGGTGTGGCTGCAGTTCCATTACTTTAATGCATGCCCCAGAACGCAGGGGGAGTTTAGTATGTGATCTAGTGTGTTCCAGCAGCTAACCATGCTGCAACCCACTGTCAGTGGTGTGAACAAGCCCTAAGGCTGGATTCCCACCTAGATGACACCTATTATGGGGGGGGGGGGTTTGTAAACAAAATCGCAATGTGTGTTATGCAAGCGGTTTCTATTGCGTCTGGGACAAAACCGTACTGAAATGTGTCCCACAGTAGTTCATATACTAAGAGTAACAGGTGCATTTCTGCTTGTGACAAAACTTGCAGGTGTGAATGGGGGCCATAGAAAAGTTCACTTAGGTTTTGTCAGGACTCCATACAACCATTAATAACCACATGTACAAAAAACTGCTTGCTAGAAAGGTCAAAGTAGGACCTTTGCTGCAAGGAACTCCTTGCTTCTGCATTATTCTTTTTGTGGATAGGTGCTATATTCTGCTGCTTCTTGAACATTACCCCACCTGTCATCAGGGGGCAGAAAAGCCCTGCCTCTAACATAATGGTCACCTCCATAGTGAGAGTGCAGAACTTGGGCAATACTGGTGGCTAGTACTTTGCTTGCCTTACTTCCTTTTCACCAGAAGATGTCCTCAGCCTCCAGGTTAAATGATGCTCAGTGTGGAAGACTGAGGACATATAGTAAATGCAGGAGAGCATGTGCCTGCCCCCTGAAGGTGTGCCACCACAGGGGCCTTACCTAATAGTGTATTGATTTAAAAGGTAGAAGATAAAAATATAATTTGTTTTGACTTTTTTTGGAGGGTGAGGCTGTTTGGATTATACAGAAGTTTTCCCCTCTCTTCAAATCTACCTTTTTAAAAAAAAAAAAAAGCTGAGAAGTTTGTGCAGGCATGAATTTGGCTAACCTTTTTATCTAAGGTTTTAAAATAACGGACACTTGTAAATTTTTTTAAACTGAGCCTTTGCAAAAAAATGTCTAAGTGGCCAGAACAGTGAGGGAAAGTTATACATGAGGGCCCGTTCACACCAGTTGCAGTGCGTTCTGGCCCGATTCAGGCTAGAACGCACTGCCTCGCATTGCGGCAGGCTCACTTTTCAGTGGGGCAGGAGGGGGCGTGGCGGGCCATTGAAGTGAATGTCACCGTGGCCATGCCCTCCGGCCGAGATGTGATTGCCCGCACGGGACTGCAAGGCACATCGTGCCTGCGGTCCGGTGCGATCAAAATAGTGCTTGCAGCATTTTGATTGCACTGTATGTAATTTATAGACTGATTGTGTACAGGTCAATTGATTAGTCAAGCACACCCATGTAAAATTTAGGTTAATAGACTGCTTTTTTTGTGTTTGTGGGTAATTGACCGCTTGCATACATAGAGAATGGGACAGTTGTTCATGACTACTATGAAAATAACATTTTAATTTAGAGAAGACGAGAGTAAGAAACCTGCACAACGACCTTAAGTTATTTTATGGCCTATTCACACTACAGCATTGTGCTAAATGCGTAGGATCTGTGCATTAAGTGCACGCTATGGCACACAGCACAGTATCTGATGCAAGGTGCATTGGTGCATCACATTGTCACTGACTCTCAATGGTACCCGGACACACCTCCTGGTGTGCATTGCAGCAATGTGTGGTAGCACAAGAACATGCTTTTCATAGCCATGCAGGAAAAAAAAAAGTAGTGCACGCATTTTTTTCACCACACAGCAATCCAAAACACACATGGGATTATATACCCATCCATACGTTAACAATAAACCTAAATAACAAAGTAAAATACAACAGATTGTGGGAAAACTTTAGGCCGCGGCCCCTTTATTGGGTTTACATCAATTTTAACCATGAAATAGACTTTAACCTTTATTACCAAACAGAATCATTGATAACCGATAACAGACTACAATGCTTAGTCATCAAGAATCAAGCAACAATAGCTTGCAACCAGTGTTAATTTTGACAGCAAAATTCGATTTCGTTTTAGTCATAGTCTTTTGAGTAAAATGCCATTTAGTTTTAGTCATATTTTAGTCATCTGAATTGTTTCGTTTTAATCGACTAAATCTACAGTAGATCGAGTCTAATAAAATCTAGTGGGTTTAGTTAAAGAGTAATATACTACTGGTGTAAAAATCTGTTGCCCTGTTATTACTTATGGTATTAAGGTTTGAACATGCAATACAGACACATATTTAATTGTTGTGATATAAAGCATGTCTTTATCTTAAAATTAGATTGAACCAAATCTTGTAAAGAAACAATTATTATATTGAGTTTTTTCAACAAAGGACCATTAATTAGGTAAGCATGGATTGTAACAACTTGCATAGGACATTCTTCATTCTTTCATGCAGAAGTACAACTCTAAAATATTAAAATGAAAACCTATATTTGCTCTAAAGCACATATAGTAAATGCACATATTATCTATTAGCCGTCCATTCAGGATGGAACTGAAAGTCCAAAGAGATTAGTTCTGTTTTTGGATCTCTTCCCAAATCATCTCTCCCTAACATTTTAGTCTAGTTTTAGTTGACTGAAATGTCAATATATTTTTCATAGTTTGTCATCATTCACATTCTCACATAATTAATTCCCACAGCTACCTCATGTATCATTTCCCCCTCCTCTTTTAGATTGTAAGCCCTCAGGGGCAGGGCCCTCCTTACCATCTTGTCTTGAATTGTATTGTAACTGTAATGTCTTCCTTATATTGTAAAGTGCTGCGCAAACTGTTGGCGCTATATAAATACTATGTAATAATAACAATAACAATAACAATAATTTAGTTTTAGTCACAATAAGTGTTGTTGACAAAAACTGAGTAAAATTATTAGTCAACAAAATTGAAACCCTGACTTACGACAACCAAATTACCGTTTACCTACCACTGTTCACCCACAAAGTGGGCAACAATACTTCATAAAGACTTCCCAAGATAAGGGAAAGTAGGGCAAAGGAGAAAGTAGGCGGGGAGCCGGTGAAAAGATCCAAAAGGAAAGCTGAGGAAAATCAAAAGGTTATTCCAGCTGCCAGTCCTTGACGCTGCCCACAGACCGGAGTGACTATAGAGGTGAAAGGTTACACTCATTGGCCAGCTGTTTTCCCACCAAACATCTGTCACCAATCCTGTGCTCAGCTGATTGAAGATCTACCCAGCAACTGTAGTAAATCTTCTAGTAACAGCAGGCAGCTTGCAACCTGAAAAACAAAGATGAAAGATCCAGCAAAGATCCCCAGAGAGACATATACATAAGTCACCACAGACCTTTTGCCTATTGTCTTCTTTCATGACCCTAACATTATAGTGGTACCACACATTGTGTGGTGCTGCAATCCATGGCTGCTGGGAGGTGTGTTGGGGTGCCATTTAGGAATCAGTGGCAATGCGTGTGGTATTGTCCTGTGTGTGCTAAATGCATGTTTTTAGCTCAACACCATAGCGGGGGTAGGCCCTTAAAGTGACACTAAACTCGGGAATTAAATCTTACTATTGCGTACCTGAACTATTAACGAAAATGTATCTTATTTGTGTATCACTCAGCTGTAGATCCTCCAAATCATCTCTTATTTGGTGCTGACACTGTCCTTCCAACTGGAGGGTGGCTACTTTTTGTTTCCCTGTGTCCCTGTGTGTGTTGTAAAGTAGCCACTTGTCCGAGCTCGCTCATGTTTAGTTTACTAATTTGTATTGAGATGGTGGTTCATCACGAGAACAAGCTTGGAGTGGCGACTACTTTACTACACACATAGAGACCATGGAGAACAAAAGTAGCCACCCTCCAGAAGGAAGGACAGTGTCAGCATGAATTCAGAGATGATTTGAGGATCTACAGCTGAGTGATACACAAATAAGATACATTTGCAGATACGTAATAGTAAGATTTAACGACTGAGTTTAGTGTCACTTCAAAGAGGACACTAGTGCGATTCTGAAATCTTAACTAGACATGTAAGCCGGCAAAAAATGTGTTTTGTTTCGGATTTTACTTTCTTTCTGGTTCTGGTTTTCGGGTCTGAATGCCATTTGTTCGTCGGATCTTTCGGAATTTCGTTTTAGTTTCAGGCGCGGTTTTCTGATTGGCCAGAAAACACATTTCCGATTTAGTTTCTAAACTAACCTTAAGGGTGGATCAATCAAACGGAACAAAAACATCAAAACCTTACTTTGCTCTGTCCAAAACATAGAAAAAGGTCTTGCTGGACATTAAAGAAGCGGATAACTTTTATTTTTTTAGGTTTTGTTTGATCAAGGCCACACAATTCAGTTTCACCCAATGCAGGTACTTGTTACTAGGTACATTTTTGTATGTGTTTAAGTCCCAATCAGACCTACAGTATGTAGCAGTAAAAAAAAATGGTAAAACAGATTACTCTACGCACATACTGCTGTGTAGTACTGTTCATTTTAAATGGCACCCCAATGCACTGAACTAACTCGCCTCCAATGCACCTGAATTGCCACACACTACAAAGCGTTGTGTTGAGCTGTGTTGAAAAAAGGTTGCAGGTCTGATATTTATTTATTTTTTTAGGTCTGTTGTGGTATGTTGGCAGCCCATTACAATACATGTGCTGCTTTAACACAATCCAAATTTACATGCAACATAACACACATTGATGCACCACATCTGACTGGATAGTTCTAACTGGAACCTTAACTTCATTACCATAGCTCAACTCATTTGGAGTGGATGCCCCTCTTTTGAAACAAAATCCCTCTGCCCTTCATTCCTTGTACTTCTTCTAATATAGACATCTATAAAAATGTATTCAACTATTAAGTGTTTTAAGCTAAACTTTTCATCCAACCTCTAAATAATTGAATGTTTTAGGTCTGTTTAAAGGAAAAATGGTGCTAAAAAAGGACTTAAAAGGAGAGGGCTTGATAGTATATTCTCCCTGATTTGGTCCTCTTGGTTAAACTTTAGATCCCGGTAGTCAATGTTTCTTGGTTGTATCCCTCTGGTAATCTCCATGATTATATACTATGTCTCCCATTGTCACTGCATCTCTTACCTGTGCGGATGTCCGGTCTATTTTTTATTTTATTTTTATACCTTTTAAATGTTGGTTTTATAACTGTATTGCTGTGTTTTAGGGAATACTCTAGTCCTCATGAAGTGATGTGCTTGGTGGTGATTGTTTTTTTTTGTTTGTCTCTTGACCCATGGTATTGACTGTTTACAAAACTTATCAAAAAACGATTCGATTTAAAAAAAAAAACATATCAGTTTAACCAATCACTATATTTGTATATTAATTCTTCATGGTGTGCATAATGTGGGCATGCCAGGGGTGCGTCCTTTGCCTACATACTTTGAGCTATGATATATATCCCTCCATAGTCGTCTCAGAACACTGGGAGGTATGCATTAAGAAAGTGAAATCACATTTGTTGGTACAACAAAAATACACAGTGTAAAATCCCCAGCAGAGAAGAGTAAATATGTCCAAACATGTGGTTATGTGTGTAAACAACAACAAAAACTGAATGCCTGTCCAGACTTTTGGCATCATAATGCACATATTGTCTCCATTAATAAATGAATAATAAGTAGTATTGCTTTTAGCTCTTGTTTCTTATACATATTCCTCTCAGATCTTGTGACCTGAATCGGGCTCTCTCCAGGCCAGCATCAGAAAACAGAAGCATCCATTTATAGGCCCACTTTAAACAATGCTGGACTGAGAAAGTTACTGACTGCTAAACCTGCCCATACACTGTAGTATTTTCGTCTTTCAACCCATGGGCTGAACAAAAAATATAACCGATTCCTCCATCAACGGTTACAAGAATTGATGGAGGAATCTCCCACTGTCTTCACTGTATTCTGACAGCATGCGGCAGCTTTCTTCGAAGATGTTCCAAATGGCTCCTTCGATCAGCTTAAAGCAGACCTTTTACACTCAACAAATTCTATAAATGCATCACTCTATGTATAATGATTAATAACATAGACATGTCAGGTGTAAAATGCTGTGATTTTGAAATACTTACACTTGCAGAGCATTCACTTCCTGAATTGAAAGGGCAAAGGGACTTCAGTTTGCCAAAGCAATGCACACTGGGATTGCCTTGTCATCAGCAGAGTATTGCTGGGAAATCTCCTTTGTAATCTCACGAGATCTCAGGGAAAGGCATTTTACTCCCCTGAGATAATGTGTAAGGTCAGTAATCTGCCTTTAGTTAACATGGCCATTATCAGAAGACTTGGGAGCAAGAGAGATATAAGGTATACAAAGTCTGCAACTATCTAGAAGTATGTGTTTGTAGATTGCCATTACTAAACATTCTAAAGGTGTGTTTGTTGTTGTTTTAAAGATATGGGTAAAGGTCCGCTTTAGGAACCGGCCAAAATTGGCATTATGGTCAGCTTAAATGTTAGTGTACATTGTGCTTTGCCTTAAAGTATATTTTAAGCCAAAATGTTTTTTTTGTTTTTTAAATTTTGGATAGCGGAGAGGATGGTTCAAAACCCAGTCAGTTTTCTTCCCCATTTTCTTTATTTTCTGTCCTGAAGAGACCTACAGTAAAAAGCTCTACAAAGTGAGAAATTCCTGTCCTAACAAAGATTTCCTCTTACCTCCTATTCCATTAAAACTAACATTTTGGATATCCCATCACTGCCTGTCCAAGAGATGAACGTCCCGAATGGAGGCACAGACAGCAATAAAAACCTCTATAAACACATGTTATCTTCCTCCCAAAAAAGGGGACTTTATCCACAATTATTAAATTAGTACCAGCAGAGACTGATGCCTTCGTTATTAAATTAGTACCAGCAGAGACTGATGCCTTCGTAACATCTATGTGTAGGCTTGTATAGTCCACCACTTAAAACAGTATTTAGAAAATTATACAAAAGCTTTACTCGCAGATATCTCTCGTTTAGAACCTAAAAATGTCTACAAATAGTATTCAAGACTATTGCACATCCAAGGACAGAATGCTTCCTAATGCTAGAGGGCCAGATAAAGGGCAACTAATGCCCTAAGCACAGCCCAACAATAGTGTCCCTACTTGGCCTCCCATTGCTTAACTAACAATATATTAAGACTCGATAAGTGCTGAAAGTGAAATAAAAGTTTCCTATGCTCCTCAGCTCCATATAGCTGGATGCTATGCAAATGACAATCACCCAGCGTATGGCTTGGCGCATGATTTATAAACCACCCCCTTAACGTTTTGACAGTTAAGTGATTGAGGGGGGCACCAACTTTAGGCTATGCATAGGGCATCCGTTATCAATATTGTGGTCCTGTATTTGTGATAAAGCTTTTGCACCATTTTCAAAATACTGTTGTAGGAGACTTTACAAGCCATCAATTATAGAAGCTTTCTGACATAGCAATAAAAACTATCCCTTCCACAGTTTACCAAAAAAAAAAACATTTTGGCTTTAGATCAGGGGTAGGCAACCTTGACACTCCAGCTGTGGTGAAACTACAAATTCCAGCATGCTGATGACTGTCAGAGTCTTGCAATGCCTCATGGGACTTGTAGTTCCACAACAGCTGGAGTGCCAAGGTTGCCTACCCCTGCTTTAGATATATTGTAGAATTTGTAAGGTATACGAAGCAAAAGAGTATACCAATTCCTGTTAGCGTATTGTTAGATAATAAATGATTACTACGGATTCTGTAGGAAATTAGATGTACAGGGGCAAGTGAGCACATAACAAATGGATGACATTAAAGTAAAAAAAAAATTCCTCTTAATCCGATCTTTCTCTTTTCTGTCCTTTTCAGGCTTCTCTCCAGCGCTGCGGCGGGTCTCCGATCCAGCGCTGACTCCTCTGTCCTTTCTGGCACTTCCTGTCCCACGGTGTCTGCATGCAGGTGCACGCGTCCATAGACTTGCCTTGCATCTCTCCTCGTCTCCCGGCCCAAAAATCCGAACTGTGCATGCGCCCGCCCCAAGATGCTTTGCGGCCGCCCAAGCAGTTTCGGATTTTCGGGTGGCAGCGTGCGGCGAAGACAGGATAAGTTTAAACCGCTGCTAAAACATTGTGTTTTTTTTTGGTTTTTTTTTTAAACTTTTTGCATATATCTACTGCTTGCTAGCAGTAGATATATGCAAAAAAACGAAGGGTTTAGAAACCCTTTAAGAACCATATTTCTCATTTAAATAACTATTATAGAAAGGTCTGGTATGGAAAAACGTATATTTTAAAATTATTTAGGAAAAATCTACTTAAAATAAGAAAGTATGTGCCGCCTGTCTTGTCATTATTCAGTTATTTCTGTTTCTATTCTACTTTGTGATCTGTTTCCATATGTTTCATCATCATATAAAACCGCATACTGCTGAGTTATACAAACAATGTACTGGCTCTGCTTTCATTTTATGGGCAGTAAATGTTTGTCATGTTTAATGGCAGAACGCAGTTGTATGTTTTATGTAGTCAATTTTTTTTACCAAAACTGATGACATTTTGGATTATTAACATTCATGACAGGTATGGTTTATTAGAAAATCTCTGTTACAATGAAGAAGGCTTATTAAACTGCCTTCAGATCTCATCTTGCATTTATTTAATGAGAATTATTTGTAAGGGTATGCCATGTTTTATGTTATATTGGTAAGGACTGATCAATGGAAGGAGCAGGCAAAGTCTGACAAAGGCAAAAGTTGCAGGCTTCTCGGTTAGCAATGTAGGGACATTGTAGAGACTCTGGGACTTCATTTCATATACAAATGGAGTAGAAAGTCCACTGTATCAGGAGGATCAACGCCTGCAACCAACACAAACTAAAAATAGGCACTGATCTTTGAAATCAACTGAATAAGCTCATTAACATTATATCTTAACACATTTTTGGGATCTGCATGCCCTTCCTCATGGCTAACAAAAAAGATATAATATAAACGGTAAGATTTTTTAAAATGACTGAATACAGACACCAAAAGAGCTAAATGTTGTAGGCATTTTCAGGCGCTACAGTGATAAAATGACACATAATCATATAATTTATGAAAAAAGCTAGAACATTATGTTCATGCAGGGCTTAAAGACTTAGCAGATGATAGAAATAAGACAAAAGATGTTTAGTCACTTTGATATTTGCTACTTTCGCATGAGATCCCCCTCAAACAGCCCCACCAGTCAGCACTTAACATATTATACCTATTAAACTTTATACCTATATATTATAATTTTTAAAAATCTGTATTGTGTAATGCTGGACAAAATGGTGCCGCAGGGGTGGTACTCAAAGTATTTCTCAGAGTTGTGTATCAGCTTAGCCAGAGCAGAGTGCATGTCTAAAATTATGACATCAAAACAAAGATTAAAAAATATTCACAATATATATTCACGATATACAATACTAACATATGAAAAACTTGTATACACTTGCATATATCTCCTAAATTGTAGTTCTAAGTAGGTAAAGTATCCAGTGGCCAAACACTAAATCAGAGGGGCTAATAGGAGATTAAAACTGGGAGTCCAAAACCGCTAGAGTAGATCAGCTCCTTTTTAGATAAAATAGGATTGTATAATAGTGATGTATGTATAACCCCCCTGTTTATGATATTCGTAAGGTTTGATCAATTATGATGACTTGGTGATTTTATTCATCTGAATTACATCCTATGATAGACCGTCCATGTAGTGTTTAAAGTCTACTGCCTTTTTAATGTATATATTTGATTGTGAATAAAACTGACTCCACATCGCTGAGCCTACTTGGCTCACTTTGTTTCTTTTTTATATTTAATTTCAGGTCTATGGAAAAATTTGATATTATGTGGAAAATAAACTGTTAAAAAAAAATAACCCCTGAAAAATGTGTTTCAAATATTCTAATAGTCCATTATTAGAGATATAAGCCACTACAAATAATTACAGATATTTATGTAAAAAAAAAAAATATCTTCTAGTATTTACATTTTCTTTCTTAGGTAACCTGTGATATGGCCTCCAGCTGGATACAATGCCCCCTAGTGGTTACCAGGAATCTAAGGCTGTTGTATTATAACTATTGGGCTGCAAACCCCTTATACCTCGCTGGGGGGTCAGCATCGTGCTTGCCCCCTCAAACATATTTTTATAATGTACTTTAAAAAATTAATTTGTATTGTTAAATGTTATATGAATTGTTTTATAAAAATTAATTTATAGTAGGTAATGTATGTGCGTGTATAAATATACATACTGTATATATTGTGTGTATATACAGTACATGTTGCCTTTTAGGTTGATACACGTACTGGATTTTGTTCATATATAGCTTGCACGTATATAAATATTTCTTTTTTTAAATTATTTATGAATTTATTTTATTTTGTGATTTATCTTAATAAATATTATACTATAACCATTGTTTGCTGCTGACTTATGTCAACCATCCTATACCTCACTAGTCTTACTGCTTTTATATAATATATTTATTCCTGGCAGTAAAGAAGGGAATGCAGATCCTCAAGACACATTAGTTCCCTGTCTATCTTCAATAAATATATTCATAATAAACATAATTGTTTTCAGACCAGTGGATACTTTGAATTTGTGTTTGGATGTAGACATTACTTCTCATAAAGTGGAGTGGTCATGTCTTGTGTTTAAAGATACACTAACTATTAACACAAATGTAGCTTATTTGCGCATCACTCAGCTATAGATCCTCAAATCATCTCTAAATTCATACTGACACTGAAACAGTCCTTCCTTTCTGGAGTGTCGCTACTTTTGTTCCCCATGATCCCTGTGTGTGTTGTAAAGTAGCCACCGTTCCAAGCTCACTCCCATGATGGACTACAATCTCAATATAACTTAAACATGAGATTGCAGTCCATCATGGGAGCGAGCTTTGAGCGGTGGCTACGATACAGCACACGCAGAGACCATGGGGAACAAAAGTAGCGACACTCCAGAAAGGAAAGACTGTGTCACTATGAATTTAGAGATGATTTGGGATCTACAGTTGAGTGATACACAAATGAGATACATTTTGTTAATAGGGTACTTGTATGCATTTTTTTTTTATTTTTTAAAGATTTAACTTCTGAGTTTGGTGTCACTTTAAGACATTTTCCAAAGAAGTCATTTGTCAAGCTTTCTACATACTCAGAAGTGTAAAGCTGGCCACACACGTTACATTGTCTGTCTGATTGCACAATACATGCCCGATTTTCCTCTGTCTAATGTGAGGCAGTTCCTAAGCAATCCATTTACCTTATATACAGCCAGGTTCTCATAGTACATAGTTGTTTGTACAATCTCATTTGGATTTACTATCGGGCTGTAATGCACTATATGTGACCTTCCAAGGTATAAATGCAATCCAAAAGCTAAAAAGGAAATGCATACCGTATGTGAACTGTCCTCTACCAAATGTTAGTCAGATCAGCCAGTTTTCTAATCAGGACACCTCAGTCAGCAATAAAAAAAACCTTAGAAGATGATCACCAGCAATTAACGAAAAGCATAAAGTGTGTGATTTATGTTGCCCTGAAGAAGGGAATCCTGTGTGGCACTGAAAAGTTGCCTGAATGATGTTTGTTACATTACTTCAATAAAAAGCAGAGAAAATGTATACCTTTCTTTGAGTGCTGGTGAGCTTAATCTTCTATGATCTGGTAAAGCACAGCGCCATCCATGTCATCACTACGAGCACCACATCTATCAAACAAGGTCTAATCGCTGTATGGAGTGCAGGTGACAGATCACCATAGCAATAAAAACTTAACATTTAACATCCTGTCCAACACTATTGCCCAAAATCAGTGTAGTAGTGTCCACTGCCAATGGTGGCACCCTATAAATATAAAGCAGAAATAGCCAGCACTCTTTACACACTATGTATTAAAAAGCAGAGGTGTTTGTTGTGTATATATTAGTAGCAAAGCGATGTGGAAGCCACACTGCCCCATCAAGGTTAGATTGTTAGGTTAGGGACCATACCATACAGAGGGCATTGACAGGGCAGTGTGGCTTCCACCTAGATTTGCTGCTTTTAATACATAGTGTGTAAAGAATGCTGGCTATTTCTTCTTTAGCAATGAAAACCTAACATCCTATCTTTCTTACTCCATCAAAAATGAAAACGTTGACATACACTTTAATGGTTAAGTGCATTTTTTAGTAAGAGTCCACTTAGGCCAGGATTAATACTTCTTGCCTCTCTAAGCCAAGTGCCTTTTGTTGCCCCTTTCTAACAGTCAACTGGCAAGCTTTAGTATCACATTAAGAAGATCAGACATTCCAGACACAAGACACTCCATGGCTGGGGGTGAAGACAATGAAAGAAGCTCTTTGATCATTTTGTAGTAGTGTACTCTGAGAACTGACAACTAGAAGCGAACAAATTGCCATTCTTCTGCAGCAGTTTAGTTCCATGTGTCTTGACCAAGAGTGGGAGAAGTGTAGATGTACATTATAAAACACACAAACCTAACCAGGACAAGGAGGACCTAGCCTGATTGCTGAAAACCCTTGACAGACAGTATGGTGATGTGTGGGATGCTCTGCACTGTTCTTAGTAGCCTTGCCTAGACCAAGGCCCATGTAAGGTATGCAGAAATCCCCGAGTACACTAGTTGATCCACCCCAGACCCAAATCTTCAGTGCTAGTTGTCCTGCACAGTAAGCCTCCATAGAATTGAACAGGGCCAACCTTTTGATTGTCTCCAGGCTTGTAGTATAAAGCAGAGGTCATTGGCACTCCAGAATCGTGATCAATACGCATTTATTGACATATGTTCAAATTACAGCTTTGTCGTTATTGTTTTGCCTGATGTAGGGATCCCTATATGGCCCCAAAACATTGCTGCCATGTGATAATTTGAACATAGATCAAAAAAGTCATATTGATCACGATTCTAGAGTGCCAGTGATCGCTGTTTTTCTTGCATTGAGCAGTGCCATCTGTTTGCCACCGCAGCACCCATGAATTCAGGGACTTATTGGTCAGGATTGTGATGGGCTTTGGACACTGATCACTGGGCTTGAAGTATGGCCCCATTTTAATTTAGCAGGGACTACAGGAAGCTGCAGGTGTCCTAGATAGGTAATAAGGCAGCAAGGTGAGGTGGGGTGTTCTATGTTTAGGTTAGGAGACCTATGGAGGGTAAGTTAGTTTCCTTTTTACTAAAACGGAACTTATCCTTAAAAGGAGAACTATGAGGTGAGTGCTTTTCACTCATCCTCATAGTTCTAGCCAAACCTGTGACAATAAAACTGTCACAGGTCGGCTCAGTAGATCGGGAAGTGAACAAACACATACCGAAGTTCGATCACTTCTCAATCCTGTCACAGCTCTCTGCCGTGGCAGGGGAGGGACTGGATTCCCCCCTCCCCACTCCGATCCTCCAGCGCTGAATGGCGGAACGGACGGGGAAGGGGCGGGTACAGCTGGCTCTGCCTCTAGGTAGGCAGAGCCAGCTGTCACTCACGCAGCTGGGCTGATCCAGACATAATTGTCGGGATGCGCTTCCGCTGCGGCGTCTCAGTATACCGCGAGCAGTAGCTCGCGGTATACTGAACTTAGGGTGATGGTAGGACGCTAGTTTCCCCCCCGTTACCCTAAGGAGAACTATGGGGAAAAGCCCTGACCTCATAGTTCTCCTTTAAGCATTTTTAACGAATGCATGAATGCATAACCTTTTATATTTGCCTACACTTACACTTTAAGGGCTTAGCTACATCTAATATTTTAAATGGCTTAACAGCATGAGATTAATCCCTTGTTGACTGTGGAATCAATGAAATCAGTTGTATTGGAAACGTGGCTGTTGTCAGCATGGAGTTATTACTGTGTTATGGAGCTGTTAAAAGCTCATGTGTAGTTGAGCCCTAACAGACTTAATTACGCTGCACGTTCTAGTTATTGGTGTTTTGTTGGTGTATAGTGATGGTGTTTTTGCTGGGGCCCTTCTAAAAACTATTAAATTATACAAATAAAACATAACCCCATCCTTTTGTACCAAGCTTATTTTTGATTATGTCCTAATCTGATTCAGAGTATTCACAACACACCTGCAACTAAATTAGAATGCCCACATCTTTAGTAATGTGAAGACAACACTAAGTACAATAATTAGTTTACTCCTGTTGCTCTAGTCACTAGATCAACTGCAATGCAGCTATAAATATCAGCAATGTCTACCCTGGTTGGAGCTGGCTGTACTGATCTGTTGTAGTGAACTAGGTCAGCATTTCTCAACTTTTTTTTTTTTTTTTTTTTTTATATTCACAGCACCCATTAAAAGTATGGTAAAACTCAAGGCACCCCATGTGTCCATGACCAAAACAATAACCCCCACACTGTTCTCAGTGGCAATAAAATGTATTCCCACATTGGTGTCAGCAGCAGTGACATTTTATCCCCACATTGGAGTCAATGGCAGTGAACTAGCTGGCAGGCTCGGTTATATGTTTTTAGCCAAGCTAACTTGATAGGGTCCACACAGGCAGTCCCTGGTGTTCAGGGCCTGGGTATAGCTCTGTCTCTGCCCAGAAGCAAGGCGGCATCTCCTTCACCTCCTCACCTCCCACACCAACTGCACAGACACAAGCCGGGAGGCGGAGAATGTGGATCACCTGATATCTGTGGACCAAATAATAGCCGGCTCTGATGTCATGAAAAGCTGGGAGCTAATGGAATGCATGGCTCCCCTTCCCCCTCCTCCTCCAGAAAGCCAATGCAAAACATTTCCAAATAGGCTACTAGTTCCGTTTTTTTACTGTAGCCTATTTTTGATGGCAAAAGCCAGATGGCACCCCAAAGGTGCCTTTTTTAGTTTATATACCTTTTCGGAATTTTTAAGTAGATTACTGGATTGTTTATTGTATAATTTACTGTAAGGAGATTTCAGTTACCAGGACTCGTAAATCAGTCTTAAAAGAGGTAATGAACTATGTGAAAGCTGTGTCCCAAAAAAGCCAAGCAGAAGGCAAAGGACTAGTCACTGGTATTACCTGTGGTCTCCCTGCAGCTGCTCTATCACCAATACTGACTTACCATGCCTTGCTTTGCACCATGCCTCTTTGTGGAGGAGGCCATCTTGGTAGAGGCCAGCTTTTTTTTTTATTTGCTTCCTCATGTTAGGGCCTCCAGCAGGAAGAACGGTGAGCAGCACAGCAGGGACATCACCAAATCTCCTGAGACTAGCAGTCGGAGGCAGCAGTGCCTTAGATCTCACTCTGCAGATCTACATCTATAAGGCATCATCACATACCAGGAAGTACACTTCTATTTTTCAGAATGAATTCCAGACAAAAGGTATACTTTTTGTTTCTACTTTAAGAACATTTTTTACCAGCATGTGCAATGTAAACTTAGCACGTGATGCAATAATAACTACAGCCAAAACCATTATTTTAATTTTAAATAGAGTGGGGAAGAATATATGTCAAGTTCTTGTAGCTGTATGTGTCCTTATTTGGGAAAATTCCCCTTTACATCCTGTACTGGTGACACACTAGACAAGAAATGAAAGGGTGCAGGTGTCACAGGGACAAGACACAGAAAGCAATACAAACCTGATGAGTGTTCTAACCCTTCCCTGCACTACTAAATAATGCAACTAATGTATGTTGCCGTCTCTGTCCAGAGAGATATCTGGGGGGGGGGGGGGGGAGGGGAAAATTTTTTCTGCTCT
>NW_017306392.1:650655-651917 GCF_000935625.1 Nanorana parkeri
CGTGGGGGGGGGGGTGGGAAAGGTAACATTTTACTGCTCT
The DNA here is from genome assembly GCF_000935625.1 of Nanorana parkeri. NCBI lineage: Eukaryota > Metazoa > Chordata > Amphibia > Anura > Dicroglossidae > Nanorana > Nanorana parkeri. Next base: position 650,696 of record NW_017306392.1, read on the forward strand.
CTATACCTCAATGTCTACTAATTTTGACATATGGTTTTCAGAGAACGTGTATAAAATAGCCTTTGCTTACTAGCCATTGATAGAAGTACAAATTTACCTTCAACCCTTAAACCCATAGAGACACAAGCGAGCACAAACCTTAGAGAGAAACACCACACATTATATAGCAATCTGAAAGGCAATCTAATGAAATAAAAGTCAATTCTAAATTCTCTTTTCTATTTAACCAAAGTACAGAATGAAAAGATAAAGAATGAAAATTCAAAACAACCTAGTGCTGTCAAAAAAATATATTTATTCATACACCTAGCTCAGCTGGAGGACTGGGAACTTTTTGCCAGGGAGGCAAACAAAACACAACCAACTGACCTTTTCATGTTAGGAACAGTTTCATGTAGGCTAAAGAAGTGTACCACACAAAGTGATCATTGAAAGGTAGATGCTGGCTTAAAGAATCTGGTTTAATATAAAACACATATATATTGTGGTATTGCATGGCAATCCTATGGTGGAATTTGGTATTATCACCCAGGAATCTCAGCCAGAGGGGCTGAGGGGTTTCAGTAGGCTGGTGTTTTCACAGGGAAAGCGCTAACTTTTCAGTTCTTTCCAGATTTTTTGGATCCTGCTTGAGATCCTGAAACTGGGAGATTTCAAAGTGCAGTGGGAGGGTTAAGATCTCCATTCCTGAGTCCATGTTTTTGTAGTGACCAGCACTTGTTGATTGCACACTTGTGCACAGCCCTTATGGCAGGGTACTGGTTAGGGTTCAGGGCTCACCCCTGGGAGACAGGAAATGTCAATGTCCAAGAGTCAGGAGGACTTCACCCAGAAGTCAGAGTGAAGACAGGTGGTGTGTGTGCTAGAGACACACCAGGGACAGCTGGGGAGGCTTAGAAAACTGGTGAGGCTGGGTGAGCCAGGAGCTTGAGGGCCGCCAGTGTAAGTGCAGAACAGCATTACAGTGAGGACTGGTCTGAAGAGAAACAAAGGACTGGTGGGTCAAAACAGCCAGAAGGTCAGAGTAGAAGCTGGGTGGCTGAACTTGTGATCATATGGCAACATGGATGTTATGCTAAACAACCCCGGTGAAGGTTCGAAGTGGATGTTTGAATTTTCGTTTAAATAAAAGTGGGCTCCTGGGCCCTTAAAAACAAGGTATTACGAGTGTACTCTGTCCTTAAAACACTCTCACTATATGTGCTAATATCCTCAGCATATC
>NW_017306392.1:651953-680867 GCF_000935625.1 Nanorana parkeri
CACATATAAATGCAGAATAGTCACAACCATGTGTTGATTGCATTTGCATAATTGGAGTCTAGGAGGTGTTATTAACCTGCCCAGAGAGAGGTGTTAAAACAGCATCGTATGTGGGAGACAATAGATGTCTCACCCCCTCCCCCCTCCCACTTCTATTCAAGCTTGGCCTCTCCATTTTTACATAAATGGCCTCATTCACACCTCTTTTAAACCAGTCCTCCTCCCTGTCTAGGATGCGTACTTGACTGTCTTCAAAGGAGTGACCTTTTTCCTTTTTAGATGTGGGTACAGTGCTGAATCCTGACTAGAGGGTTTTGCTCTTCTATGCTGTGCCATACGCTGGTGTAGCTGCTGTTTTGTTTCACTTTTTTCTGAGCACTCCTCCCTGCATACACAATGTTGTTCATCTTGTGTTTTGGCGTTGGGTATTTTTGGGTGAACCAGTAGTTGCCTCAGTGTACTGCTTGGTTTAAAGCAGACAGGCATGTGATGTTTTTTAAAAATCCTTCTGAGTTTCCCATACACCCCATCCAGTTGCCTTGACTTATTTTTTACAGATATACCATGAACTGGATGAACAAGAACCTTCACAGACATACTTTAAATACAATCCTAGGTCCGGTCTTCTGCATTTCTCTTTGAACTTTTTGGTTTCTCCTCTCGCAATGCTAGCTGGATTCTAAAGCTGGCCATACACTGTTAGAATTTAGGCTGATTTCACAGTAATCGGCTGAAATTCTTTAAGTGTGTGGCTCTGTTAGCTCAACAGATATCGATTACTGAATCTACCTTTTCTGGTAAACAGTGACTCCAGCCAGTCAGATGCAGTCATTGTTCATGTGTTCTGATAGCGACGGGCGCCATATGTTAGAATATATAATAGTCACAGCGGGCAGTTTGTCCATCCACACATTTGAGCGTGCATGGAAAAATCTGTTAGATCTAATAGTGTATGGCCAGTATTACACTTCAAAGTGGCTCCTTGACAACTGAGGTTCAAGTGGTATCTCAGTCTAAGAATTAAAGGCAGGACATCAAAAGAAAGTTTCCAGTACTCTTTTCAAACTCAGTTACTCACCACATCCATGTGGGGGACAACCCCAGCCTTCTTCCTCTCAGCCTAAATAGCATTCCGTGGCAGCCAGTATCTTCAAGGGTTCCTCCCAGGAGGGGAGATCTCTGCAATTTCCCTATAGGCCCAAATAGCACTCCATGGCAGCCAGTATATTTAAAGTGTTTGTTATGCAAATGAGTGACATTAAAGTCAAAACCTTTTTTCCCTTTTTTGCGTCTCTCCTCTTCTCCCGGCCGAAAATCCGAACTGCGCATGCGCCCGCCCCAGGATGCTTTGTGGTCACCAGAGCATTTTCGGATTTTCGGAAGGGAGCGTGTGGCGAAGACGGGTAAGTTTAAACCGCTTTTAAAGCGTTTAAAAAAAAAAAAAACTTACTAGTACTAGTAATGCTTACTAGTAGTAGATATATGAAAAAAAAACCGGAGGGTTTAGAAACCCTTTCAGCTTGTTAATCAAGCTTAACCACTTGCTGACCAGGTGTTTGCACCACCTTCCTGGCCAGGTCATTTTTCAGTGTTCAGAGCTGCAGTACTTTGGCTGGCATTTATTCCGTCATGCAACGCTGTACTGAAATACATTTTATACCATTTTTGGGGACAGAGCTTTCTTTTGGTGGTATTTATTCACTACTGGGGTTTTTATTTTTTATTTTATTAAGGAAAAACTACCGTAAATTTAGTTTGTTTTCTTTGTACATTGTTATAGTACATTTATTATTACCCAATTTTTTGGTAAAATATAAAAGGCGGGATCATGTCGGGTAAATAGACACCAAACATGTCAAGTCCTAAAATTGCGTGCACCCACGAAATCGCAAAAAACTACCAGACCCAAAAAAATCAGTTTAGTGTTATCAGGGATTAAAGGTCCGAGAATTATTGCACTCACTCTGTTTGTGGTGATATGTAACATGTGCGGCGTAATGGGCGCAATCGTCGTTTTTGCACGTATGCCCACCCGACGCATGTTTGTTCGCGTGTATGTGGGGCTGGGAGTTTAAACAGACTCCCGGCGGCAAAAGTCGCCGGGAGTCTGTTTAAACAGCCCCGATGCTGGCGACGTACACTGTACGTCGTCAGTCACGAAGGGGTTAAGACCCTTTAATGTCAGCTAGGGACCCCCAAAGAAGTTGATGAAGCACAGATCTGCTTCATCAGCTTCTGGAGCCGGAGAGTGACAGCAGAATGCGGAAGTGTTGTAATATACAGTACATCTTTTCCTGCATTCTGACACCGGAGAGGAGATCAGAGGGAGATCGTGCGCTGACCTCCCTCTGATCCCCTGTCACAGAGCCACTGTGCCGGTTCTGAGTGAGTAGAACTCACTAGACCGCAGTCCCTGATGAAGTCAACTGACTCAACATGTAGGGCGGAGCTAGCGACATCACAAACACCTAGGTGATGCTGTCTCTGGCAGGAGAGGAAGAAAGAGTCTACTAGCGGTCTCCAGCGCACCTTAAGGCTTTTATACAGCAGGACTAAAATGGTTTTAAATGCGAGTGGTTTTATTATTTTAATAAAGTTTTATTTTATTTTATACGGGTTGCACTATGGTGTATGCATTATTTTTTTGTCATCTGGTGGCTAAAACACGGTACTGGGAAAGCAAGGAGAGGAGGAAAACGGGTTCCTGCCTGATAAAAATCTTCAGAGGCACAAGAAGGGAGAGCAAAAGGAAGAGTTTTTATTTACATACAAATGTGTGAGACCAAGTCTTAATTAAGATAAGTCCTATAAAGAAGGTGAGCAGCATTGAGTTTGTTTACACAGAGCACAGAGGTGGGAAATTTGTAACTGGAATTGTTGCTGTTAAACATTGTGCCTACTCAAAACAATTATCATTTTTGTGTACAGGATTGATACACATTGACATGTGATATTAATTTGTGCACTTTATTGAAAACCTATGCACTGTTAAAAATGTTTTACACAAGAGTTTATAGTGGATTATGATGAACTAGATGAGTTTATTGGTAAACATTGTATTAATATTCATATCATTATAGTGCTTTATAGTGTAAATGTTTTAGAAGAGAAGTATACACTACTTGCATATGCCGGCATCTAGGACACTTGAAAATTTGGATACTTGCTTTCAGCGCAGAAGGTGTGTGCATATAATGTTAGTTAACACTCTGAACTTAATTTTGGATATGTTATACTGGAGATATCTGTTGGTTTCTATAGGAATGTTCCTCCCAGACACCTCATTTTTTCCACTAGCTGTGGATCCCCGGGATACGTGGTTGCACTGATCTATTGACTTTATGCTGCTAATCTGTGATCTTGACTGGCTGTCCCAGGGCTTTCCAATAGGATCCCCTGTCTATTGTGGAGGCCGTACGTCTCAGGGTTAGCCAACATGCTTTTCTCTTTAACACTTTAAATTGTTGACTTTATTTGGATATGTGCACTACCCGCCCCTTCTGTGATTTGAATGAGGCAGTTAGATAGGTAACATCAACGTCCCCATTATAGTTTGAACCTTATCCTTCTCATGTCAATGTACTTTCTGTACCTTATACTCCATTGAGATTCCAAATTGGCCCCTGTAGCCCCCTTTCTTTCTTTATTTCTTCCCCCATACCCTCTCCCCTAACTTCCCCCACCCTCCTTATCTACCATTGATGCCTCCCAAAACACCTCTTTTCCCTGACTCCTCCAACTTATTTTACCCTCCAACTCTTCTGCTCCCACCCTCCTCTCCCCTCCTCCCTGTCTTGCCTCCTTCCTTTCTCCCATGTTCACCACTTTCTTACTTCACATCACTTTCCTGAAGGCCAACATTTTCAGGAATACCATGAAGCCCCCAAACAGAATACTACAGATACCTCCAGATTATATACTGCATTTCAAATCTCACTAGTACTTCAGCGTGAAATTGATCTTTGAACACATTTGCCTTTTATTTTATTTACTTATATTTCTTCATAATCATATCTCTTTTATAATCAGTCCTGAACACCCATCCATCCCACTCTCCTCTTTTTTAAGGGAACATAATTTAAATCACTTCAGAGGATCAGAGTAAAATTTGTTCTTGGATAGAAAAATGTTCCTTCAATATACTGTAGCTATCCTGGGATCAGCTTACATGTTATGTAAAAGCTATTCTGTCTTACTGTGACAGATGTTTTAGAGGTTGTGGTCAACATCAAGGTGATGTCCTGCACATTTATGGTCCTGTCCGAAACTAATCTCTTTCTGGTCTAGAATATTTGGGCTTATTCAACCTCACCATCACACGAGATCCCTGGATAGCGCTTCTATATCACACACAACTTACTATCCCCTCACTGACATTGGCCATTTTTCTTTTTGGCCACTAAACACACCATATCCAATGCCTGAAAGAAGTCCAGTGTCCATTTGCTAGAAGTAAAAGAGTGCCTGACCACAATGCTCGTTAATGAGACACTATCCAACATCCACAAAGACTCCCAGCCAAAATACCTCAAGATCTGGGAACCCTGACTTAGTTACGCCCTTTCCTCCCAGAATTCCTCTAGTCTTAAGCCTGGTATATACAGTAAAACATTTCATTTGAAAAAAATTATTCCAAATTTGAATGTTAAAATCAAACGTAATTTCAAACGGCAATGGTCAAGTCTTTAATAGCAGTATCAAATGTTCTGACAAGATTTGTTGTACAAAATTCTAATCTTGTATACCCAGCTTAAGCTACTGATAGTTTTTCACTTTACCCCTGGTCCTGAGCCCCTGTGGAGGGGAAACATTGTCCCCACCCACTCCCCCTTAACTACTTTCTTACCAACTTTATTTTTTATGACTCCCCTTTGCTCTTTCTATTCCCTGTTCGTCCTCCCCCTCCTGTATCCCCCCTTCCCCAACGGTTCCATCTTTAATACCTATATGCCATTGGTCTTGCACATGCACTCCTCGGGTGTTACTGCACCAGTCCAGCTGCACAAGCTCATTTCCAGGGAAAGCCCCATCTTGAGGTTAGGAGAAGCACCAGTCTCACACGTAGGGCCTTTTCAATACTTTACTCAATGCTTCCTTTGTGCAATATATTACATACATCAGTCATCCACAACCTGTGGACGGCACATTCCTTATAGAACACACAACAGTCCAACGATAGATCAGAGATGAGAGTAGTTGAGGTGAAGCCCAGAGCCATGGAGGGGTTTGCCCAGAGTTTTGCATCCTTAGATAGGCATGTGAGCAATCCCTTTACAAAGAGTCCTGCTCCTCTCCTCCCTTGCTTCCCCCTTCCATGGGGAAGCTGACAAAAATATTCAGCGACTACATCTTGGTGAGTTTTTGGACCTTTGTCTTATCATGGACCAGTCTCCTGCTTAATCTTCTCCCTCCTAATCTCCCTTCTATTCATGGCGACTCCCTGCCAATATCATGTTTTATATATCCCTCAGCCCAGTACCATAGAGCACCTAGAGGGTAGAGCTACCATTCAACTCCTATAGTCACAAACACTTAACTGTTATCTACAGGTGAAACTCGAATAATTAGAATATCGTGCAAAGTTCATTTATTTCACTAATGCAACTTAAAAGGTGAAACTAATATATGAGATAGACTCATTACATGCAAAGCAAGATAGTTCAAGCCGTGATTTGTCATCATTGTGATGATTATGGCTTACAGCTCATGAAAACCCCAAGAACCCCAAATCCACAACCTCAAAAAAGTAGATTACATGCAAACAATAAAACAAGGATTGTACATAGAACAATATCGGACCTCTGAAAAGTACAAGCATGCATATGTACTCAGTCCTTGGTTTGGGCCCCTTTTGCAGCACTTACTGCAATTACTTTTGCACGATATTCTAATTATTCGAGTTTCACCTGTATATTAGTGGACAGATAGGGGAACTGCACTCTATTAATCCTGCCCACTATCCTACAACCATATAACTGGAAGTGCCAAACAAGGACTTTTATGTCAGCGTTACCAGGTGTAATTTTATTGAAAGCTGCATGTTTAAAAATGTTGACAATCACTGTTTAAATTATTTTAAATCATGTATGCTGAACTTTATATGAGTTTTTAGTGATTTGGTTTATATATACTTTAATGTTAAATATCTTCTTGAATTAGTTCACCTATGTAGGGTAATACAAGCTTAAAATTAAGTGTGAAAGAAATAATAGAATGTATTCACATAGACAGGCAGGGGAACCTTTTGATCTTGATCAGCTAAAGGCTATCTAGTACTTTACAGCAATCACTGTACACTATCAGAGAGCAAGTCACTAAAGTGAAATGGATGACTCTTCACTGATAGCACACACATATCTAAAAGAGAAGTTCAAAGAAATAAAGAATAAAGCAGCACCAAATCTTTGCTAAGAAGAATCTTCCTAAAGAATACCTGACATTACATGCTCTACATTAGGCTGCAATGGTATAGCGAAAAGCAGATACTGTTAGCATTTATTAAAAATGGAAATATTAAAGGGAGTAGCTTTCACCCTTACGTGCTTACTTCAAACACCCAGTAAGGTTCAAGAGTAATCTTTAAAGTAATTCCAAAGTCCCATCATATACTATCATGTTATAACATCAGCATTGTAATAGGAACACACACTTTAATTGCAATCAAAGTTTACTTGAAAAAATCCCTGTTATGTAGTGAGTGCTGCCTTCTGTCTCCCCATCACTTTCAACACCTTCTTAGATTTTCAGTGTGCTTTACATCTCTTTCCCTGCTGTTTGATGTGATGAAATCTCCATTTCTCAAGACTACATATCCCATCATGCATTTCTTCCAGCCAGGGACGTGCGGTCAGGGGAGGCAGAGCCTCACCTAGTATTATGAAGAAAAAAGGTGTCCTCTTCAAGTCTGAAGCTGACAGCTTTTTCTCCATTCAGATCGGCTTGTTACAGGTTACACAGCAGGGAAAGCCTCCCCGGTGTGTAACCTGTCATGAATGGAGTGCTGCCTGTTAATTACAGGCGGCGCTGCATCCGGCTTTCAACAAGTAGTTAGGTTCCCCCCTGCTTCCCCACTGCTTGTGTAACCTAACTTGGTGAGGCAAGAGCTGTCACAGCCTCTACTCTGTGTTAGAGGCGTGAGCTCTGTGGATGGCTTGGACCAATGGCAAAGTGCCATTGGTCTAAGCTGTCCATTAAAAAAAAAAAGAAAAAGCCCACAGAGGCCATCGATCCCTGTCTCCTCCCCACACAGCTTGGTTACTGAGCTGGGGCGGGGCTTCTGCGGGACAGGGTGGAGCTTCGGCGGGCTGGGGGATGCCTCACCCAGCACATAAGGCACGGCACGTCACTGCTTCCAGCAGGCAATGATGTAAGATTATTGGAAGTTCAGACGTTGAGTTGGAGTTCAGAAGACAGGCTCTGTGAGAGTTGTGACACAAGCAGGTATACACACAGGTATATTCACAGCGCTGAGTGAAATTGTGTCAGTGCATTGAGGATGAGCATCTTCAATGAGTAAGTTTACAAACTTCTAGATGGATATGGTTATTAGGAGTGGAATAGAACTTATGGAAATACAATATATACATAATTACATAGAGGGGAATTTATCAAAACTGGAGCGGAAGAATGTGGAGTAGTTGCCTATGGCAACCAATCAGCTTCTCTCCAGTATTTTCAGGAAAGGTTTGAAAATGAAAGGTGGATGCTGATTAGTTGCCATGGGCAACTGCTCCAGATTCTGTCTGCTCCAGTTTTGATAAATTCCCCTCTCAGCATTTATTTTCAGTTTTTGACCATAGATACCCTTTAATGTTTCTGTTCTTTTTTAAATTCCTTATAATGTTTTTGTTATTTGAACTAAACACAGACTAGGGTTAAGTTTACTCTTTTAGTCGACTAGCCCCTAAAGTGTGAAATATAGGTTGATGTAAACCCAATCACTAAAATCTTATATATGCTTTACCTTTTTAATGTAATTTAAAAAAGCAGTTTTTGATCTACAGCTTTCAACAATATAATACAAGCTACTTCTGTCATATAGGTCCTTGTTCGGGCACTTCCTGTTATAGGGTGACAAAGCTTTTGTCCTTTTCTCCCATTTGCTGTGTTATCACATGTGCCTCCAGTGGAGATCATAAGCGTCCATATCAATGGTCATTTCACAGGCAGGGTTTTCTACTCAGGCTGTGAATACGTTCTAAAGAAAATGAACTGTGAGACACTGAACACTTTTTGTTTGTTTGAATTTGGGATGCACCGATACTGGCTTTTTTTTTTGCTATCGAATACTTGTACCGATTATTTATCTCTTAGTATTCACCGGTACCAGTACTTCCTCTAGTGTGGAGCCGGCTTACAGGGCAATCAGGAAGCCAGGCGGTGTGTCATTAGCTATGCCGGAGGTTCCAGTATCGAGCAAGGTATCGGAGCATTTGGGTGAGTACTCGGCCAAATACTCCGTATCGGCAGTGATACCAATACTAGTATTGGTATCGGTGCATGCCTAGTTTTAATGCACCAGGAATGTACAGGTGAAGCTCGAATAATTAGAATATCGTGCAAAGTTCATTTATTTCACTAATGCAACTTAAAAGGTGAAACTAATATATGAGATAGACTCATTACATGCAAAGCAAGATAATTCAAGCCGTGATTTGTCATAATTGTGATGATTATGGCTTACAGCTCATGAAAACCCCAAGAACCCCAAAACCACAACCTCAAAAAAGTAGATTATTACATGCAATCAATAAAACAAGGATTGTACATAGAACAATATCGGACCTCTGAAAAGTACAAGCATGCATATGTACTCAGTACTTAGTTTGGGCCCCTTTTGCAGCACTTACTGCAATTACGTTTGCACGATATTCTAATTATTCGAGTTTCACCTGTATGTATACTGATTTTAACCTGAAGGTTCAGTTTGGGCTTTAAATGAACTCATGGACATCAAGATATGGTCTTTTCAATTGGTGGATTAAGAGTGGATCAGGCAATGACACCAACCATGGGCACCATCAGATGTCAGATATCTCCTAGCTAGCTGATCATAGTGAACAGTAAATGTTGGCTGATCCCATTTGTACACCCTTTTCATCATGCCAAACCAACACTAGCAACTTCACTGCCCCTCACAGATCCATAGACCTAAACATGGATGTGCAAGTGAATCAAATGTGCATGTTTATGACCAGCTGTAAAAATTTAGTTAAGGATCTTCATACAATAAGGGCTCATACGGTCCTTGCAGAAAGCTGTGCCACGGAGGGACAGCTGGTGTGTGTAGATGCATGCAGCCACCTGTACAACTCAATGACAGGACATGGCTACACGCAGCTACAAGGTGACCTGAACTTGCACATCCACATAGGTACGGATGCACACCCTTAGATGCAGACTGTCTGCAAAGTTTGTGCATGGATGTCCACGCTGTATATGTCCGAGTGAATGAGGCCTAAATTGTGTAAATATAAACTTTATCCAGTCATATGCAGATGAAATAAGTATACAGGAACTTGCTTTTCAAGTTAATGCAACTGTACGACACTCCAGCTGTTGTGGAACTACAGGTTCCACGAAACATTGCAAGACTCTGTCAACCATAGGCATGACTTCCAGAGGCAGCAGCATGGTGGGATTTGTAGTTTCACTACAGCTGAGGTGCCAAAGTTGCTTACCACTGCATGAATGGGTAATTAAAGTGAATACTCATACAATATACAGTATTGTGTGATGAGTCTCATCTTCTTTAGTAAATCAGCCTCATAGTCCTCCATTAATGTATACATTAGAGAATACAAAGCGGTTGATCTATAATTAAATTACTCTCCTATGTCACTATTGTACTACATACTGTATAGGAGAAAACATGAAGGTGACTTTCAGCATGGTAGATTCTACCGTCTCTACTGAAGCTATTTAATGCATGAGTCACTTCTCAAGCAGGTGAATTCATTGTGACAAACTGCATGTGGCAACATTTCTTTATACTACTTTTTAGTGTTGAGTTATAAATTGGAAACATTTGACCTTGTGCACAGACGTTTACTTTTGGAGTTCGAAGAACTCTTCCATTTTCTTGTTTACTCTGCAGATACGATCTGTGTCCATTAAGCATATATAGGATAGGCTGGGAAGACATCTTCTACAGTAATCCGACTTCATTTTGCAGGAATGTACTAGACTGGCTGGAAGTAATAACCGAGTGTTCCGCATACTTCTCTCCTAAAATATTTATTCATTTTTAGAAAGCCTTTCCGCAACATTTTCCACATTCTCTACTAAACATTTTAGATCTGTTACATGCATTCCATTTCTGTGTAAACAATGGTTAAAATATATCAAAGTGTCTTCACTTCAGTGGCCAGAAATAACAAAAGGTACCATTTGTATCATCCTGAAAGTGTTTTATTGGTGGAAGGACCTGGCTTAGTATTATTGATTCTTTAGCACGTTCTGATTAAGAAGTTATTTGTAGAGCTGGGAACTGAGAGGAACATTACTTCCTGTGTGGTGCTATGAACCTAAATACCAGATACAAGAGTGTTAGACAGAAAACTATCTGGACGAAAGAACCAATCAGATTGATGACATATTTCTTCCAAGGCAAGTTATTAGAAAACAAAAAGAACTTGTCAGGTTTCTTGTGGCCACAAACTTCCATTTCAGTCACTTTTATGAATTAGGTCATTTTACTATGGTGTTATAAAAACAAATGGAAGACTACATGGAAAGGGTTTTTTTCACAGCCAGTGTTCATGTGGTAAAGCAAACCGTAATAATTATCTATCTGAAGTTCATTCACATGCTCCAGTAGGATTGCATTTGGACAGTAGTATCCGCAGCCTTGCAACTCTCTCCAGAGGAAAGCATCAAACACTATGGGAATGAATTATAAACCTTCCTCCCAGTGTATAGCTGAGAAAATGCCATTCGCACAGCACTACTGCCACCAGATGGAGCCATGGTGCACAGGAAATATATACTCCTCAGCACAGTAGTGCTGTGTGAATGGCATTTGCCCAGTTATACACTAGGCGGATGGTTTATAAGGTTTTCTGAACAGTGTATAGCTAGGCAAATGACCTTCGCATGGCACTACTGCCACTAGATTGGGTATGAGGTCCATAGGAAATCCCTATGCTCCTCATTGCCATCTAGTGGCAGTAGTGTTGTGCAAATGGCATTTGCCCATCTATACACTGGGCGGACTATTTATAAGGTTTCTGCCCAATATATAGCTAGGCAAATGCCATTCACATGGCACTACTGCCACTAGATGGAGCCAAAGTGCACAGGATATTCCTTTGTTTCTCAGCACCACCTAGTGGCAGTAGTGCTGTGTGAATGGTATAGGCCCAGCTATACACTTTTGGTCAGCCCTTATAAGTAAAATAAAAATTATAATAAAAAAGAGCACTCACTGGCCTTGTGCAAAATCTTGAGTAAAACTTTATTCACAAAATAGTTTACTTCAAATACTCACAAAGGTACTTGCATAACCGCAAAAAAAAAACCACAGCATCCAATAGCATATAAAATATAAGTGGCTCAGTCAAAAGTTCAGCAATCCAATCTGTTTCACATTTTTTAAAAAAACTCAATTGTTTTGATATACCATTGGCATTCTTTTTCATTTAAAGGAATATTGCACTTTAACAAATTAAGTATAAAAAAACCCCATTCATCACATTAGCATTGGCGGCTTTATTTATCTGAATCAGTGCTTTAATTCTACAGATACCTTTTATTTGCTTTGCATGGATTTTCCATATTGTCTTATTATTTTTTCACCCACAAGCACGTCAGTGGATTAGTGTGAAGGTTAATGTTAGGGTTTCTGGGGTTTTGTGCGATGGTTAGTGTTAGGGATACAGGGAGGGTTAGTTTGAGGATCTCCTGCCACTGAAAGCTAATGTATTGGCCCTTCTGCTTGTATTATGTGGGAATTCATATAATTCACGCCATACAGAAGCTGTCAGTCCTACCCTCCCAAAGGAGAGAAGAAGAGCTGTGGAGTGTAAAGAAAATACATAGTAATGTGAGCCAAAGAAAATCTCACCGCTCCAATTCCTTAGCCACCATCAGGACTCCCAAGGTGCTGGTCCAATAGGTGCGTCTCCACCTTGGAATGTAGTAGTATATGAACAGACCAGAGAATTCCAATACTTTAGACTTTATTAAGATGCACAGCAAATCCAGTATAATAGTGAATAAAAGTGTGTAAAGCAACAAATGCCAGCACTGCACACCCCCAACCAACTACAACCTCTGACATGTTTCATCCGTAGGCTTATTCATAGAGCCTCTGAATAAGCTTATGGGTGAAACATGTCAGAGGTTGTAGTTGGTTGGTGGTGTGCAGTGCTGGCATTTGTTGCTTTACACACTTTTATTCACTATTATACTGGATTTGCTGTGAATTTTAATAAAGTCTGAAGTATTGGAATTCTCTGGATAGTGCAGTCTGTTCGTATACTACTACAGAGTAATGTGAGTTCATCTAATTTCATGTTACATGAATAAATCATTGTAAATGTAAAACTGCTCTCTGCATTACAGTTTACCACTTGAGTCCCAGGTGCTGTTCTGAAATGTTATTGGGATAATGGCTTTCAGTCCCAGAGCTATTATGAAGTGGAACCCTAAAGGAGAACTATGGGGTCAGTGTTTTTCCCCATAGTTCTCCTTAGGGTAACGGGAGGACACAAACTAGCGTCCTCCCGTTACCCTAAGCTCAGTATACCACGAGCTACAGCTCGCGGTATACTGAGACGCCGCACCTGGAGCGGATCCCATCTTAGATGACGGGATCCGCCCAGCTGCGTGAGTGACAGTTGGCTCTGCCTATCTAGAGGCAGAGCCAGCTGTACCCGCTCCCTCCCCGTCCGTTCCGCCAGTCAGCGCTGGCAGATCGGAGCGGGGAGAGGGGAATCCAGCCCCTCCCCCTGTCACGGCAGAGAGCCGTGACAGGATCGAGAGGTGAGGGAACCCGGTATGTGTTCTCTCACCTCCCGATCTACTGAGCCGACCTGTGACAGTCTCATTGTCACAGGTCGGCTTAGAACTATGAGGTGAGTGGAAATCACTCATGTCATAGTTCTCCTTTAACTCAGTGGTTCTGCAAGCTGTATTCATTGGGGGGAATTTATCAAAACTTGAGCAGACAAGATCTGGAGCAGTTGCCTATGGCAACCAATCGGCTTCTCTCCAGTTTGTTAAAATAAGCTGACTGGTTGCCATGCAGAGCTGCTTCAGTTTTTCTCTGCTCCAGTTTTGATAAATTCCCCTCTTTGTGTTTAAAGAGGAAGTATTGAGACATGACAGGTGGCATCAGGGCACTTTTTACATCATTCCAGTGGCTAGAGCAGGGCTGATCAAGCCAGTAATAGATCACTATTAGAAATGCATTGTTGCTGCAAAACATGGGGGTGGACCTAATTCAGCCTATCATAAAGATAGATAAATCAGTTAAAAAAAACAATCTTTTAATCACATGTCCCGGCAATTACGTTGGATACTCTGAATGACACTTGCATTTACTGCGTGACTGTCATTCACATAAGCAAGTGCAGAGTCATCAAAAATGTTAGTAACTGCAAACCTGTTGTAAAATTGCCATTGTATTAGAGTCTACTGTATGCAAACTCAACTTGATCTTAATATCATACTGATTTTTCCCCCTGTGTACTCCTAAAGGTTAAAAAAAAACTTTGCTAATGATATCATGTGGCCCTTTGGGCATGTTGGGAACCGTACTTAAGGCCCTTTACCAAGCTGACCATCAATATCATTAGGGTAAATCAGATCAATTGAAATTGCTTACCTGTTTCAGCAAACTGGATAATGCTTTACAAGGGCTTTTGGTCTGCAGGATATGAAATTTAGCTCCAAATGATGAGGTTTCCAGGAACTAAGTATACTCAGAAAAGTATGTTTTAGGACTCCTGATCCCTTTTATTCATACTCGGCCTTCTGGCTATGGAGTTGCTCAGCTTGGGTTGTACAGTTTCTCTAGCAATTCAAGCACAATCTCTTTCTGCAAAACAGTGACTGGGTCTCTTTTCAAGAGTCTACTTAAAGTGCCTGTCTATAGAATCAGACAGGATTGGACACGTGCTTGTGTATTCACACACATACGCAGCTCCCGAAGCAAAGCTGTCTCTACAGGAAAAAGCACTGACTAATTAGGGAATACTTTCTTTTGTGGACACCAACAACCTGTCTTTAAATAGTCTCACTCCTGTTAAGTGACCCTTTCACTGCTGAAACAGGCTTTCCCTTTTCACTATCTGTACATTCACACAGTGCAAAACCGTTCATCTGTCACAAGGGTTGAGGGTTCTGAGAATGCAATGTGTTTTTGTTGGTGGATCTTGATGGTCATGAGACTTTTTGTAAATGTAAATTTTTATAAAATTCTAACAATAGGTGTAATTTGTCTTCTCATTTTAAAGTAAGACTCAAACTACATTTTCTAACACTAAGAGAAATCTCTCCTTAGGGTTTTATACCTTTCCTCTAGAACATAATTTAGGAACAACTCCACTTGTGATTAGTTGATAACCTATGAGGGTAACTCAGCAAGTCATAAACCTTTCCTTTCCCGAAGAACTTTATCCCTAGTCCTTGCTAAGTGGTACATTTCCACATACAACTCATGAACTGCAGAGCACAATACATTCTCAAGTTTGAAAATGATTTATTGCATTTGTACAACATGATAAATAGCAAAGTCCAAAGCGAAATCTTCCTGGTACTGATAATCTGAGCAGTCAACCAGGCCTGATGCAAAAGATAACTTCATTGATTTTCTTACATAATTACAAAATACATTACCAAGGAATTCATGTGCGTAAAGGTGTCTGAAAAAGTGTGGATTAAATGGATTTTAATAAAACATGTGCACAATTGGGGCTATATGTGAACAAAGAGGAAAGTCTCCTTGTTGAACTTGTTTCATCCATCAATCTTTAATGAAGTAGTGATACCATATTATTATGTAGGACAATTCTAATGTACTGTTTTTAAATTTGAACTCCAGCCAAAGACTTTTCCCCAGTTTTAGATGGAAGCGGGGAAGAATTAAAACCTCTCTTGGGTTTACATTGGTATCCATATGCCTGTTGGAGAGATTTCCTTTCTCTTTCTTCCCCAAAGACATGACAGGGACTGATTGGAAATATGCCCAATGCAACTGTAAGATTTACCTCCTACTATTGTAAGCTATGTCCTGTACTCCTGCTTCGGGATCAACAGTAACATTTTGAATTTACTCCCACTTCCTGTCTAGGTGATATTTGCCGTCTGCCCGGAAAAAGTCCAGCCATTGTTAATATAACAAGAACGATGTAACCTGCCAGCCAAGGTGAGTGGACTGGAATGCGCATGCCTGAACACCGGTGACTTCAAAGTACTAGTCAGTGGGGGGGTTAGACACCATTGAGTGAGCATGTATACTGTGCGGCCGTCGCATTCAGAATCACCTTTGAAAGGGAAGAGATTTCAGACTGTTGATGAGATTCAGGAAAATATAACAAGGCAGCTGATAGCGATTCCAACAGAAGATTTTGCAGAGTGTTTTGAACAGTGGAAGAGACGCTGGGAGTACTGTGTGAGGTCCCAAGGTAGCTACTTTGAAGGGGACTGGGGCGTCATTGTCCTATGTACAACGTTTCTTATATCTTGTATCTTATTCAATAAATGTCTCTCTTTTATATTACAAGGCTGGATACTTACCGGACAGACCTCGTATAATGATGGTAAGTTTCCAAAAAAAAAAATGCACACAGCACTAAAAACATGACAACGGTTCTAACCCCTTCCCAACCTATGCAAACCTGAAAAACATTTGACTGTAGCCTTTATTAAAAGTGTCTTCTCCATTCCAAACTGCGTTTTTCTATGATTTTCGAAAATACCAAAAATTCCAACATCTCTTCTTTGCAGCCATGTCAGCAATGCTCAGCTTCTAGACAAGATTTCCCAAGATTCTCCAGGGATGCTGGGGTATTGCAGTGTTTTCTATTAAAACACAGGGGCTGACCAGGTTATTATAGAAAGCATACACCACCACTTAGTAATAGCTTTTAGCAATTGCACTTCCATATCTCAATATCCAAAAAAGATAAAGATCTGTGCAAGGTTTTATCATAATCCTTGCAACCCATTTATAGCAGACGAGTATTTTTTTTTGTTCTCATCAAAACTAGAGTTAATATTGATTTACAAGGGATAAGAGACTGTTCCCTTAGCAAATAGTAAGTAAGTTAAATCTGTTTTCACATTAAATACCCAATCATGTGTGAGGGAAATAAAAAAAAATGATAGCACATGATTGGTTGATTGAAACAAAACAGATTCATCTTATTTACCAAGCTCAGTGAACATTTACTTTGCCAAGTGAACAGCCTCTACACCATTAGTAATTCAACTCTATTAAGTTCATGGCTTGTAATCAGTTTTATATATTAGAACATATAGTATGCACTATGCAGATCAGGAATTCTGAGTTAACTTGCTGGATTGTTATTTTAGCTAAATGGATTCAAAGAGCATTTGGGTTAGAAACAGTCAGAAAACAACATTTCTCTGGTTAAGGACAGAAGTTGCAGCCTACATATTTCTCTCAGTACAGATGTCCTTTTAGGAGTTAATTCTAGGGACAAGTAAAGTGTTAAGGGTTACTGGGGTTGAGGCTTAGTGTTGGGATCAGATTAAGTGTTAAATTGGGAGTCACATACAGGTGAAACTCGAATAATTAGAATATCGTGCAAAGTTCATTTATTTCACTAATGCAACTTAAAAGGTGAAACGAATATATGAGATAGACTCATTACATGCAAAGCAAGATAATTCAAGCCGTGATTTGTCATAATTGTGATGATTATGGCTTACAGCTCATGAAAACCACAAGAACCCCAAATCCACAACCTCAAAAAAGTAGATTATTACATGCAATCAATAAAACAAGGATTGTACATAGAACAATATCGGACCTCTGAAAAGTACAAGCATGCATATGTACTCAGTACTTGGTTTGGGACCCTTTTGCAGCACTTACTGCAATTACTTTTGCACGATATTCTAATTATTCGAGTTTCACCTGTACAGCTTTCTGTTAGGAAAATTCAGTTACGCATACGCATGTGAGATGTTTTGTTGCTAACATTGCGCATAACCGTGATATGTTCACGCGCAATGCTGTGCACGCAGATTGGCATGCACGTGCTCACATCTAGTCATGGCACCCAAAGACCTATTTAATTTTGCATTCTGCATGCACTCAGTGCTGAAAGTTCTTCAGCTAGTGTCCAGCATTAAAGGAGAACTATGGGGTAAGTGTTTTTCCCCATAGTTCTCCTAAGGGTCACGGGAGGACATATACCAGCGTCCTTCCATGACCCAAAGCTCAGTATACTGAGACCGGCGCAGCCTGGACGGATCCTAACATTACTGTCGATCCACCCAGCTGCGTGAGTGACAGCTGGCTCTGCCTATCTAGAGGCAGAGCCGGCTGTACCCGCCCCCTCCCCATACGTTACGCCAGTCAGCGCTGAAGGACCGGAGCGGGGAGGGGGGAATCCCTGCAGGGAGCCGTGAGTGACAATCATGGCTCTGTGCAGGGAGATGATCGAGCGACGGTATGTGTTCGCTCACTTCCCGATCTATTGAGCCAACGTGTGACAGTTTCATTGTCACCCGTCGGCTTGAGCTATGAGGTTGAGTGAAAATCACTCACCTCATATTTCTCCTTTTTTTTAATTTGATTCCTCCTGGATCTGATCTGGCTTGATCCTCTGACTTAGCTGCTCTCCACCTGCCCCTGACCTCGGCCTGTTTCACTAATCTTCCTCTTGTCTGCCTATTTAGTACTACTTCATCCCACATGGCTTGACCCCGGCTAGTCCTAACCCAGCTACTGCCTTCCGATGTTGCACTGCACCAATCGCCAGTTACTGACCCGGCTCAGCTCTGACTCCGCCATCTACTCAGTTGGTATCCTGTATGCTTCTGGCTGACTACCTGCCCGGTGTTCTGGTGGACACTTTATTAGAACTAGAATTCCACTTTAATAGAAACAGAATTATAGTGCATGTCAAACAAAGGGAAAAGGTTGAAGCCTTACTGGGTTTCTACTTCTGTTCGGGCCTCCATTAGAGGGATTCCATTAATTTCTCGTCCTGCTGACCACATTTTACCAGGCAGTAAAAGAAGGGAATTCTCTAGCAGCAACACAGACCGAAATAACAATGGTTATTATCTGTGCCCCTGTTTCAGTTTTTCCCTCACTTCCTGTATGGTAAAACCATTGCCAACAGGACAAAAATTGAAGAACAATCTCTCTAACGGGGGCCGCTGAGAACAATAAAAACTCAACAGGAGTTCTAATCCTTCCCCACTCCATCTAAAGCTGGCCATACACCAATAGATTATCTGCAGATTTTCTATGGTCAGATGGAAAGAGTGCGACAGATTCCTCCATCTACGCTAAACTGTGTGGATGGAGGAATCTCCCACTGGCCCAAGCTTCAGTATCTTGCTAGTCAGCTCCGCTGGCTGTCAATCAGATTGCTCAGGTATTTTGAGAGCCAGTGGGGCCGACTAGCTTGGCCCAGTGGGAGATTCCTACATCCACACAGTTTAGCGTAGATGGAGGAATCTGTTGCACTTTTTCCATCTGATCATAGAAAATCTGCAGATAATCTATAGGTGTATGGACAGCTTAAAACAAACAAAATAACTTTTTTGGCTTGGCATACATTGCAGCCATTACAAGCATTGCAAAACCAACAAAAAGGATTAATGTGGGGAGTTTAGAAATGTTTTGAAATTTACAGCGTCTAGGGCCAAAAGGGAAAACCCATACTAGTTATTGTAACATGTAAATTACTCCCCTGTCCCCTGGATCCTGCCAACTTGCATACTACGATGGTCTTGAGGTATGCATAGACAAGTCTTTACAAAAGATTTAAAGGGTCATTTATAAAATGTGTTAACTGTGTATCACTAGCCATTTGCCTTTTTCAGATGAATTTCAAGCCTGGATATGCCTGAAAAGTCAAAAACAAAGGAAGAACTGTTATACATTCTAAAAGCTGCAAGCATAAACACCACAGCCGAGAGCTCTTAGTATGCCTTGACCCTGGCTTTTGATGGTTTTCCAGAAACCTGAGGCCTTGTTTGTCTTGTTAGCCAGCATAGCCTGGTGGCCTATGGGAAATTAATGACTAAAGAAGCATATCACATGCAGAGAACTGGAATGAAAATATAGTACATATGTATTTTGCACTAGATGATAAAAAGGGAACTGCCAAGGCTAGTAGCCAGATCCCAACGTTTATGCTGGAACAGTACCAGGCTCTCAAGTTTTGTCAGACATACCTGTATATGGTATATAAATGCTGCAGCTTGGTCTGTATTGTTAGCATAGATACATGTGGATTGTTTAACACTGCAACCTTATTGCTCCAGCTTTCATCTTCTGACTCTCACCCCTCCCAATCTGCTTCTTACCCACAGCCTCATAACTCACCTAATATGACTCTGTTAAAGACATGCCAAATGCTAATTCCTAACCCTCCTGAGGTGAAACCTTTTAAAGAACAGTTCTGCTTCCTTTACATGGTTTCTGTAATGGCTTAAATACAATAATTGCAATGATTTTAATGAAATGTCTTTTGATGTGATAAATATATACAACCCCAATTCCAAAAAAGTTGGGATGCTGTGCAAAATCTACTGTACATAAAAACAGAATGCAATGATTTGCAAACCCATATTTTATTTGCAATAGAAAACAGAAAACATATAAAATGTTCAAGCTGAGAAGATGTACCATTTTTCTGCTAAAATATATATGGCTTTCCCTGTGACTCATAGCGCGGTGACCAGCCTGTTGGACATAATTTCTTCAGTGTAACAGAAGATTCACTGGTAAACGAAGACAGTATTTCCCACCTCCTTTCCACTGTCCCCCAAAAATGTGTGTAAATTTTGAACCACACCCATGAAGTTTGAGACCTCCGTAATCTCTGCCACAGCATCTTGGAGGACCAAATTAATAGTGTGTGGTGCACAGTGAACTTAAAGTGACATTAAACCCTCAGATTTTTTAACATAAAACAATACTGTAATGTGTGTCTTACCGTAATCCATGGTTGTTTCCCTTCTCTTTGCTGCTCTTCCTTTTAAATCTGTATCTCTTCTCATGCTGGGCAGAACTTCTGTTTTGCAGCAGACTGCCTTGTCTCTGAAATGGATACATGGTGTCTGTGTGAAGGTTCACAACCTGAGCCAGCACTACAGGAAGAGGCACTCAGCTGCAAAGGGAAGTTCTCCCCCAGCATGAGAAGACATACAGATTTAAAAGGAAGAGCAGCAAAGAGAAGGGAAAAAACCATGGATTACAGTAAGGCGCACATTACAGTATTGTTTTATGTTAAAAAAATCTGAGGGTTTAATGTCACTTTAAAGAACATTTCCTCTCTGCAAAATTCGAGCCTGCACACGAGAATAGATTCCACTCATTGTGGCTGCACCCTCATAGCCCTGAGCACAGCACTTATCCAAAGAAAATCCTTTATCGTCGATAAACGCAAGTATTTTACTTTTTCAGCACTTTGGTCATGTATTGTGTGAAATCCAAGAAATGCCTCATGTATGTTTAATTTTTTTTTACTCTCATATTTGGATCTCTTTAAATAGAAATTTCTCGGAGCACCTGGCTCATTTGTTCACATTTTGAGATATCCTGAGTAGTGTCTGTAATCAACGGTTAAAACTGTGTGTTTTGCACTTCAGACAAAATGTCATTTGAGAACTTGCTTTGACAAAATATCTATCTTCATTTTGAATCTTTGGACTAAGATATTTTACTTTGCCCTGTGGTAACTGTAGCAATTGCTTTAGTATGGGATCATACTCGGCTAGCAGCTCAATTATTGCCAGTAAATTTCCACTGCTGACTTCTATTTTTTCACTGTGGCCACGAAAGGCCATGTTCATAGCCATAGTCATGGTGACATTTACTATTCTATTTAAAACATCTCTCCAAAAGTTTTTGTCTTTTTTTAATTGTTTTTTGATTTCCTCATCAATTGTTCCTTTTTTATGCCACTGATCATATATTATATTATGCAAGAAAATCATTGTTCTCATCATTGTCTCTCGGAAAGGGCCCTGTAGGTCTGCAAGGACCATTTGCGATTATAACTGTCTACGCATGTGCTTCTGTGATTGATTGTTATTGGGAAGTTTGCCCTGTCTGTGACATATATTTTGTAGATACAATGTCAGTTAGCACAGCTATGTCACTACCAGTCAAGTGAGCATCAGCTGATCCAAAAGGCTCAGTTTCAGGATAATGTTTTTCAATATTTCCCTCATTAACACCAGCTAACCCCTGGCTTGTACCTGGTTCATTCAGGGGAAACTGACTAACAGGGTTATTCACGAAGGAGCTAAAGGATCCAGCCGCAGCTTCGGCTGATGCTTCGGCTCTCTTCGGTCGCCGGAGGCCTTCGGTTCAGTCGAACCAAAGGGCTGCTGTACGGGCTATTCACAATATCCCGTACAAAAGCCGAAGGCAGCAGATCCGCTCAGCTAAGCCGAAGGCATAAGCTTCAGCAAGGCAGAGCCGAAGTGACAGCCGGAGCGGGGCAAACGGCCCCGATATGGGGTCGCGCAAGTGAATAGGGGGGGTCGCGACCTCTGAAAACTCTGAGGCTGCCATCAGGGGGGTAAATCCAGTACCTTCCTGAGTACGTCCGTGCAGGAAGAATTTTTTCAGGGGGCAGAGCTTTTTTATTCCCCGATAGAAGCACCAAATAGAAGGCAGGAGCAGAGCATAGCTGCAGGAGGGGAATTGTAAGTTTTTTTCCCAGCAGACATCCTGGTGGTTTGTTGATGCTCCCCTGATGCCCAGTTGATCTGCAGATACCTTGTAACCAAGGTATACCCAGGATGATAGGGAGCAAGGGAGAAGTGATAACGTCAAGACGGAGCAGTTCTTGGTGTGTGGGTTTGATAATGGCAGAGATGGGAGTAGTCGCTTGGGTGACTGGTCTAGATCTCATACCTGTTCCATCAGCCAGATGGATTACTAATTCTTGAGGTTTAGTTTGAAGAGGTATGTGATGATGAAGAGCAAATTGTTGATCAATAAAGCAGCTGCAGGCTCCAGAATCAATGATAGCCCGGGTCTGGAGCTCCCCGTCTGGTAGCTGTAGGGAAATAGGGAGAGCCACATGAGTCAAGGAACAGATAGTTGCGGAACCAGCAGTATGAGATGAGGATTGACACTTACTGGCCCATGCGGGGCACGTGCGTACATAGTGTCCAGCTCCACCACAGTACAGGCAAAGGTTTTGCTGACGACGTCGTCCTCTTTCCTCTGGAGACAACGGTGCACGAACAAGCCCCAACTGCATAGGATCGGATGAATCAGGAATGACAGCAGAAGATGCAGACTGATAGGTGTCATCTCGGTTAGGAACAGAGGTAGGAACTCTGGGTAGCTTCCAGATTGGACGAAGTTGACCGGACCTTTCTTGCCTGCGTTCCCTCAGGCGCCGATCAATTTGAATGGATAATCTAATAGGTCCTTCCAAAGTATCAGGGACCCCAACTAGTACAAGCTCATCCTTCAATGGATCAGATAGTCCTGAACGGAACTGACAGCGGAGTGCAGCATCATTCCACTCCGTGTCAGAGCTCCATCTTTTAAATTCGGCCTACAAAGTCCTCCACTGGTCGCCGACCCTGGCGGAGCGTACCCAGCATTGATTCGGCTGTGGTAGCCTGGTGTGGATCCTCCTACAGGAGAGCCATAGCATCAAAAAAGGAGGAGGTGGAGTCCAGGAGAGGACTGCTTTGTTCCAGAAGATGGTGGGCCCAAGCCTGTGGTTCATTCTGTAGAACCGAGATTATGAAGCCCACTTTAGTGGTTTCAGAAGTGAACGTGTGAGGTAGAAGCAGGAAGTATAACCGACATGCATTCCGGAATGCACGGAACCTGCTGCGTTTGCCTGAAAACTCTGGAGTAGGTACCCGTGGTTCAGGAGGTGGTGGCGTAGCTGCAGAAGCCTGGTCCTCTGGGGACGGTATGGTTGCTGGAGGTAAAACAGGAATAGATGGCAGAGGGTGAGAAAGGGACTCAAGCCGACCTTCCAGTTGAAAGTATCCTTCCTGAAGACTCTTAACTGCCTGGGCGAGAGCAGTCATTTGTTGACAGAGTTCCTCCATGGAAAGCTTCCTTTTCAGGCTCAGGATGTGGCTGAGAGATAATGTCACGTACCTTTGGTATGAGCCTGAAGTGACGAGGAAGGCCTTCCCTTGCTGCTCTCGTCTGTGCCCCACTGGAGATGGAACAGTAGTTATACAGACAGAGAGCAACACGAATGCCTGTGGCTGGTATGGCTGCTGGACACACTGGATGTGCTGATGCGGACAACAGGACCCCAGAGGCAGCTGGTGGAAGATGGCAGATCAGACGACACTTGTGTGAGAGGCTGAGGCGTAGTCAGGGACAAACCAGATCGGTAACGTGCGGTCAGCGTGGTACAAAAGCAGGCGACAGAAGCAGAGTCAGGAACAGGCCGGGCCATACACTAACGAGCAGAATGGTACCGAATCAGGAGGCAGGAGAATGGTGAGGGACGAGCCAAGGTCACAAGGCAGGCAGCAAGCAGGCAGAGTCAAGAATCAAGCTGGGTCTAACGGGTATCAGGAGCAGAAACACAGATGCAGGTTACAGCTGAAGATCTCTCAGCAAAGTGCAGATGCAGGAGCCATCTTTAAATAGCCCGCCTGGCGCCAAGAAAATGCGTGTGCGCGTTATTTGCGCGCGAATGTATACATGCGCATTACTAGCGGCAACGCACCGATTACGCGCTGCAGTCCGGGCAATAGCTGTACTATGGCTGTTGACTGATGCACTCTGACAGTAATGTGCATGCAAATGAATGGCAAAGCAACGCACCTCTGTGCACAGTAATGCACGTTAGGTGCGTTTGTGTAGATCATGCATTAATCACACAGGGACCACAGGGCTAATGTGAACAAGCCCTCAGACAAAGTGCAAATATGTTGGGGGGTTTTTCTCCCTTTGTCCAGAACTGACCACCCTCCCTCACTTCAGATGAATAATTACCCCAATCCGGCAGCCTCCGGTGATTGATAACATCCAGTGTCACAAGTCTCACTCTTCTGGCCATGCCGGTGCATTACAACATTGTCCCAAGGCCGAAGATGAGGTGGTGGTCCCACAGAAGTCTATGTAGGTGTAATGAGCAGGCAGTGTGGTGCAGCCCGCACCGGGTGACACCAAAATTACTTTTTTTTTTTAGTGTCGCCCCCTATGAAAAGTCGGGCTCATGGACAGAGAGCCCAACAGCTGTACAAGAGAGGAGGGAACCAAGTGGCACACCTGATCCCACAAGATGAATGTCTCCTCCTCTCTATGCCAGCATCCATCCCCGAGATGGCCACTGGCAGTTATGTGCGCATGACATCATGACATCGTCATGCATGCGCATAATGACACCCAGCCTGGGGACACCTCTGATTACAGTGAACTTCTCTTTAAGGGCTAGTTTACACCAGCCCGTGTGCTCATTGCACTGTCCTGTGCCCAATACAAGGAATTGCATACACAAAGTCTCGTTGGAACGTAGGGTATTGTATTATCACATGTTCTGGTGCAGCTAATCGCACTGTGGTCAGGGGCGTGTCTGTAGTGCTATTGGCTTGAATGGCACTGCCACGCCCCTCCGGCCCCAGAGCGCAAGTAGACTTTGTCTATGCAATCACTTGCGTTCCAAGCGCACAGGCTGCTGTAAACGAGCCTTTAAGTTTACAGCAGTCAGAGGAGCCACAGTGTAAATAGACAATTACAGCAATGTATGTCAAGGTATAAAAGGGGTTTTAGGGACAGAGCAGGGACAGTACTGGACAATGACAGATGATAGTTAACAGTGACAGATGACAGGCACAGCAATTAATGACCCAGCATGTAGCATAGCCAGCAGATACCCTTGAAGTCTTGTGACAGATCACAGCATCATACAGAAACAGCCAGCACTATGCCTTAAGCCCCTTGACCAGGTGACCTCAGATGTCTCCCTACCTTTGTCCTCCTCCTCAATGTGAGTCCCCGATGTCTGTCCTTCAAATACCGCACCACTTTCTCCCCTCCACACTCCAGTCCCTGGGTAAAGAACTACGCCCACTACTGTCACCGACCAATCCAGACAAGGCAGTGGGAATCTGACCCCACCCTTCAAGCTGTCCCGCTCAGCCCATTCACTGTCTTAGCCTATAATGCACGGGGTTGCAGAGAGTGATCTACCTCTCCATCCACTCCAGTTCCCTGTATTTTCCACCATGTGCACACCTATGCCAGGAGGACTATAAGCCCGGCTCTTGACTGGGCCCCCCTCTTTTTGGCCCCATAGCGGCCACTTGGGTTACTATAGCGGTAGTTCTGCCACTGCCTTGACTTATGCATGTGGTGTGAACAAGCCCATAGGGAACGCAAAGCCAGCATAAGGTCAAATGCGGTCAACTGTAGGTCAGATGCACCTGTCAGTAAGTTCTAATTAATCTCAGAAGCATTTCAAGCTGACGCCATTAACATAAGGCCAAAGAACCATCAACATTGCTCACTAGTAGGTCACACTAGTGAACATTGGATTTAGTTGGCTTTAAGGGCTACTTCACTTTGGACTTAGCACTCTGCTCTGCGCTGTTGCACTGAACATGTCCAATAGTGCAAAGAACCGGAAAATGAATGTGTCTGATAATGTTTACCCTGACTGAAGTTTTAATTGAAAGCCTTGCCATGAACATCGTTTTGTCGTCTCAATGTGGTAGAAAACATCAGACTAGTGTACCTTACAATGATCCAGCTGCTGCTGGTTATATTATTGCTGAAAGAGACCTTCGAAACCAAACCAAACATTATTCTACACAACAATGCACCAATGAGAGGTCATTTTCCGGCAGCATAATTAATGCATTATTTACTAGCTTTCCCTCAGCAGCTTCATGCTACACACCTGTCTTGATATGAGAACAATGGCAGATCACTTAGGCCCCGTTCACATTGAGCGATTCGCAAATCGTGCATTTTGCGCGATTTGTTGCGCGATATCGCGCAAATGCTTGCATCAAAAACCATTGAATCGCGGCAAAATCCGCTCCAAAAAGGGTCCTGCTGTAACGACACACGACCCGCGACAGCAGGACCCTTTGCCCCATTGCAAAGCATTGAAGAGCGTTATCGTGCGGTAAATAGCCGCGATATCGTGGGAATTACCGCGCGATAAATCGCTCAATGTGAACGGGGCCTTAGACCTTTTCTTTGATTGCTGTAGCTATAGTGTAGATGGACTGCAACAAGGTATGTTTTTGTTTTTTTTTAAATGTGAGACATTGAGCACGCCCTATGATGGAAACATAAGGATGATACACCCCTCTAGCTGTATTATGAGGTATGTTTGGGTATAAATATTACAAAAGTGCATAAAACTAGTATTTTGGAACCATGAATGATGACCTTATTATCTGTATAATAGAAAATGTGTCAACAGTTGTGTGAATATGGATTAATGGAGTGTAAAGCAACTGTTGGACATACAGAATACAATATAATCTACGCCTTAGCATACTAATTAATTGTGTATTATTATAAATAACAGACCCTATTATTATTACACCAGAGTCATATGTGCTTTTCTTATCTGATTGAAGGGATTAGGGGATGTTATCACTAAGCTTTTCCATGATACTTTTAAAAGGCATTCCTTTGAACATGGTTCTATGACTCCAATCTTACATTAAAGTAATATATCAAATTTAATTAAGTGAATTATATGTATAAATGGTTTTTTGTTTTGACAAATATTTATTGATGTTCTACAGTATAGACCGTAATAGTTCCTCAACCAAAACTCCTAAAGAAGCGGAACATACATCCATGAAAAGCATTGAGATCTTGACTTCTTATCATATATCTTGTGATTATATATGAAATAAGATGTGAATCATAAACAAAGTGAAGAGGTATCAGATGGAGTTGTGTAGAGGCACAAATTATTTAGATGGAGTCATTTCTGTCATTTCCATATTGGTTTTTTTTAACTTGTTGCTTTTGAAATGCATTTTTTGTTTTGTTATACACATATACAGTGGTACCTTGGTTCACAAACTTAATTGGTTCCACGATTCTGGTCGCGAACCGAATTGGTTGCGAACCGAATCAAATTTCCCCATATGGTTCAATGTAAATAAGGTTAATCCGTTCTGACCCCTACGAACGTGGTCGCGGACCGATTTTTGTCACGGACAGAATTACCTTTTCACATAGGGCTCAATATAAATGAAGTTAATCCGTTCTGAACCATATGTAAAAAAAAAAAAAGTTTAACCACAAAAATATGAAACAAAGTACAGTACAGTATGAAGAGAGTGAACACTAACCTTTCTTGGGGCGACTTCTGGTGTGGAGGACAGGAAGATCGGTGGGGAGGAGGTTATTGTTTGGAGTGAGAGTCCCCCTCCTTAAAGACATTGGGGAGATCTCCTTCAGGGGTTTCCTCTCCTTTGTCTCTTAGCTGCAATTTTGCCAAAAAATCTGTCTGTCACTTGTTTTTTCCTGCGCTGCATAACCCTCTGGAAATGAGAGACCGCGTTATTATTCATCAGATTCAGATTGCACTTTCTTTTCACCACCATGCTTGCTCTGCACTTTCTTTGGAGCCATGCTGGATTGAATAATACTTTACAGTACTGTGGTAAAAAGCACACAAAAAAGCTTCACAGCAAGTGTGCACGGGTATGTCTGCGACCGCAACCTCTACTAGAGGAAGCCACGACCACCAGGGGCGTATCTGCTGCGAGGCAAACAAGGCGTTTGCCTTGGGTGGCAGATTCTGGCGGGCCGGCAAAAAGGACCGCGTGCCTGACTTGCGGGAGCAGCTACACGGTCTGCATCCCTGTCGGATGCAGACCGTGTAAAGCCCCTGTGACCTGTCGGATGCAGACCATGTAGCTGAAAAGCATAGATTCTGCACAGCACACCAAAGAGTCTCAGGTGGGCTGTGCAATACCCTTTGGTGGGCTCTGCAGGATCCGTAGGAGCCTCTGCAGTCTGCAAAGCACACCACAGATCCTGCACAACCCCCCTGAGACCCTGCAGACCGCAGGGTCTCAGAAGGTCTCTGCAGGAACTGTGGAGGGCTTTGCCGGGTCTCAGGGGGGCTTTGCAGGATCCATAGGGGGCTCTGCAGCCTGCAAAGCCCACCACAGATCCTGCACAACCCCCCTGAGATGCTGCATGATTTGTGGGGGGCTTTGTCGGGTCTCGGGGGCTTTACAGGATCTGTGGGGGCTTTGCCGGGTCTCAGGGGGGCTTTGCAGGATTCATAGGGGGCGGGCTCTGCAGCCTGCAAAGCCCACCACAGATCCTGCACAACCCCCCTGAGATGCTGCAGGATCTGTGGGGGGCTTTTTCGGGTCTCAGGGGGCTTTGCAGGATCTTTGGGGGGCTTTGCCGGGTCTCAGTGGGGATGTGCAGGATTCATAGGGGGCTCTGCAGCCTGCAAAGCCCACCACAGATCATGCAGAGCCCCCTGAGATCCTGCAGGGTCTCTGCAGGATCTGCGGGGGGCTTTGCTGGGTCCCAAGGGGGCTTTGCAGGATCTGTGGTGAGCTCTGCGAGGTCTATGGTGGGCAGAGCCCACCACAGATCCTGCACAGCCCCCTGAGACTGCAGGGTCTCAGGGGGCTGTGCAGGATCTGTGAAGGGCTCAGCCGGGTCTCAGGTGGGCTTTGCAGGATCTGTGGCGGGCTCGGCGGGGTCTATGGTGGGCTCTGCAGGGTCTCAGGTGGGCTTAGCAGCCTGAGACCCTT
>NW_017306392.1:680921-684766 GCF_000935625.1 Nanorana parkeri
AGACCACGGCTGGGTGGGGGTAAATTGAGTGTGTGTGGCGGGGGCGCCCGAGTTTTGTCTTGCCTAGGGCAGCCCCAAACCTAAATACACCACTGACGACCATGTGTCAGAGTGGGGAAGATGGCCACGGTCGTGTTGGTCACCCGATGCGGAGTTCGCGAATGGAGGCAAAATTCTCGACTTTAGTTTCCAGTTTTTTGCAGTTTTTACAATAGGTTTTGTTAATTTCTGACTGTGTTAATGACCCAAATTAATTTATTCTACTGTAATGCATCAAAATACTGATAGCTGCTGAATACAGTATATTGACAAACAATGTCAGTAAGTGTGACAAGTTTCCGATATTAAAGCCCACATCTTGTCCAACATTTTTATTTCATTTTGGAAAGAAGGAGGAAGGGTTAAAGCCTGCGTCACTTTTCTTCTTTTTTTTTACCATTTGTGTCCCTAATGGGGAGATTTCCCCTCACTTACTCTCAGGACAGGAGGTGATGGAAAATCTCTTCAATGTGGACTGAAAAAAAAAAGAACAAAAATACATTATTATTGGAGTGATAAAGAGCTGGAACTAGGAAATTGTATTAATTTCTGTCAGCTCCTTTCTGTCTGGGGTGGACAAATTAATATAGAATTTAGGAGCCAGTCTGTCCAATCCAGGAACCAGCAGAATTTTTTAAGGAGTCAGCTGCACTGACAACCATTAGAGAAAACCTCAAAAGTTAGACGCCGCTGTCATTTTTAACCACTTGCCATCCGCCGGTTGTGAAAAAACGGACCGACCGCAAACTCACATGGTGGGTTGCAGTAAATAGACGGCTTTTTTTTTCTGTGCGCGCCCTCGGGCAGAAAAAACCCGTTCGTTGTGAGGCTGTTTGACATACAAACGATCGGCGGCTCAGTAAACACGCAATCAGATGCGCCAGCGTGCAAAATTGACAATTGTGCTACACATGTTACATATCGCCATGAACGTCGCAGACAGTGCAATAATTTTAGGGCCATTAATCACTGATAACACTAAACTGATGAGCAGTAAAAGCTTTTAAAGCGTCGCTTATGGCCAATTTTGGGTATTGTAGTTCTTTGAGGTTTCATGCGTGCGCAATTTTAAGGCTTGACATGTTTGGTGTCTTTTTACCTAAGTGACTAATCACACCCATAGTTTCTTGTACAGGTATCATAGTACAAGAAATGAAGGAAAATCTAACCAGTGGGGTTACAGACCGATATAAAACTCTGACAGATTTTTTAAAAGAAAAATTATTTTCGTTTTCCAATAACTTAATTAATAGTAACACAAAAAATGACACTGTCCATGACATGAAGGGGAATTTTAAAGCGATATTAAAGTCAAAAGGTTTTTAAGCTATTTCAAATGCTAATGAAATCACATTGGATACTTTTCAATAATGTTTAAATGTTTTAGCTTCATGTAGATTCAGCTGCTCCACTGAGCACTGACCCTGATATCCTGATTTAGGTTGACTCCTTTCCCTTGCAGTATCCTATGGAGCCACCCGTGTGTGTCCTAGTAAGCTACATGTGTCTTCACAAACGCACAGATACAGACACTCCCCTCTTTCTTACTCTCCCTTGTGAACTTGTACTGGACAGGAAGTTTAGGGAAGCTGAGCTGAGAGAGTTCTGAAACATGATGACTGTAAGTGCTTGGGCAAAAATGTTTAAAAAAAAATACTTTGCTGGGCAATGTATATTTATATATTCTAGATTCATTATTAAAAAAAAGTTTGAGATTAATACTACTTCTCCACTCTATCCAAAACAAAAACAAATTGGCCGAAGTTAGGCTTTACACTGCAGATGTATGCTCACTCTCACATGGTGAACGTGATTCTTGAACCTGCCTGTCAAAATGACATATTCCTCCTGTGTTTGATTCAGCAGCTCCTTAGCACAACCGTCACCAGGGTCCAGTTTTCCTTCAGATAAGAATGCTGCACCGTACCAGGCAAGTACATATCCATCCTCCTTTCCTCATCAGGCTGTCAGAGCTAGCATTCATGGTAATTGTTTTGAGTTGCTGAGCAACCTTTTTTGCCAAACTAGTGATGTCGCAAATTTAACAGGTTTACTCACAAAAGGGTGAAGAGTTTGGAGAAGGCAGGAGAAGTGAACAATCTAGGACAACATAGCTGTACTGGAAAGTGAGTTGAATTGGAGAATTTTTCCAAATAATCTATGGGGTCTATTCACTAAGCAGCCGAAGGATCTAGCCGTTGCTTCGGCCGATCATTCGGCTAGCTTCGGCCCCAGGACCCCTTCTGTTCAGTAGAACCGAAGGGCTGCTGTACGGAATATTCACTATAGCCCGTACAGCTCCCGAACTTGGCCAATCGGCTCAGTCGAGCCGAAGGCATATGCCTTCGGCTCGGCTGAGCCGCGCTGAAAGCCGAAGCTGGCCGACAGCCTGCTTCTGACAGCTTCGCGGAGCTAGCCGTGATGTTACGGCTGGCTCAGGCCACTTGCAGAGAGATCAGCGTCCCTGGTTACCAGCTAACCAGGGACGCTGATCTCCCGACAGCAAACTCTCCCAGGCGCTCCGTGAGTCTCCCACTCCCGACCACCAAGGAGAGAAACACTGCTTTTTCTTTTTTATTCTGACACTGAACTGTGTCAGAATATTAAAAAAAATAAAAATTTTGGCCATAGGAATGCACTGCTAGATTCCTATTGGCTTTTTCAATTTGCAATAGCCAATAGCAAACTAGCATTGCACCCGCCCTCTGCTGCAGTTCTCCATCAGGTCCCCACTACTGATTGACAGCAGCAGAGGGTGGGTACAATAGCTAATTAGCTATTGCAAATTGCAATAGCCAATAGGAATCTAGCAATGCATTCCTATGGCCAAAAACATTTTTTTTTCTTTTTTTGGACGGCAGCAGAACCGCCGGCCAATAGAAAACTGTTGGGCGGAGCTAGCTGTCATTGCTAGCTCCGCACAATCGTTTTCTATTTTTAATTTTCTACTTTAATTTTTTTAATTTGTCTACCACAGAGGGACCGAGCAGAACAGCCGAGCCGAATGCCGCACAGCGGCATTCAGCTATTCACTCGCTGCTGTTCAGCATCTATAAGAATAGACCGAACAGCAGCGAGTAGTCTGTCAAAGGTTCAAAATATTTGCTGGAAGTGATGTAACTGGCAAACATTAAAGCTTTCCTTCTCTTGAATACACCTAGAAATGATGAACCCAGACAATCCAGATGAACCCAGACAAACCTTCCATAGCTGGACTAGGTAATAAACACTGAATTTCAGGCAAACAGGTAAATATGGAGGTGAAATACATACAGTATATTGAAACTTTACTAGTCAAAGGATTTGTATTTCTGTCCAATCAGTCCTGAGATTTATAAAGCCAAAGTAGAAATTTGCTGCTTGAGACATCCATACAGTAAAACAGCAGAAAGGCATCATGGCACACTCACAAAACCAGCATGTAAAACAACTTGTCTCACCACTAAGGATAATGACAGAGGTTTGGATACACGTCTTCAGCCGAGGATGTGTAAGCCGCACTGCCGCGCCAAGGCACCTCTTATAGTGCGGTCCTAACTCTAAACTATGAGAGTCTCCATCTTGGAGCACATGGGGGTAACAAATTGTTGAGTGCGTTTGTCGTTTGTTTTGCTTAACTGATTTGGTGCAGTGACGCATGCGGTTTCTCAGCTGCCAATAGGATGTGCGGGATCCCTTTAAGGAGGTTGGGCGTCCTCCTGACAAACCTGCACCCAATTTGATATCTTCTGCCCCCATGTGCTCCAATGGTATTAGATTCATAGTTTAGAGTTAGGACCGCACTATAAGAGGTGCCTTGGCGCGGC
>NW_017306392.1:685901-698711 GCF_000935625.1 Nanorana parkeri
ATATATATATATATATATAGTGATCATTTTTCTTGTATGGGGAAAGAAGGTGACAGTTTTGTCTTAAAAAAAATAATTGGACATCTAGCCCATACTTAATGATTGGATGTTAGGATTATTTATTGACATTTCTGGGGTTGATGTGGACAAACTCCCACCCTCAAAGGGGTTGCAAAATACACCACCTCCAGACACATCCCTACATTTATATAGTTGGGCCCTTATTGGAGTATCTAAACTATTGTCATCCTATAGGAATTAGTCACATTCTTATTTTCAATCTTTAGCTATCACATTAAAGCTGAAGTTTAGTATTTTAGTTAAAAAAAATTAATACAACACCAATCACGTTAGTTACTTTTGATAATGTGTATTCAAACTCCACTAATGCTGCCAGATACTCTGCAGAGCAAGGACCTTCTGGTGCCCTAGGGATTAACACCAGTGACTTTAGGTGTGATAGAGTTGTGCCGCTCTCCCGCGCATTTTTCTGCCCCCTTCTCCATTCCTAGAGCTGATACTATTATTGCTCCACAAAGCAACCAACTCTGTGAATGGAAGCAGATGGAGAGGATCTGCCCAGCCCATTCCCAGAGTGTGTTGTATGGTGGAACAATAGTACGAGCTCTATGAATGGAGAAGGGGGCAGGAAAGGATGGGCGAGCAGCTTCACTCTCTCCCATGAGAGATAAATTGCTCTGGTAATGAAGTGGTCAAAAAATTATTGAAAAATCTATGCCTACAACCTTGTTGTGCTTTATGCATTACCTATTATAGTTCTTACACAACGTATGACTTTGTTATTGTAGTGTCAGAATACCTGGTAGAGTACTGGCACACACCTCTGCTATGAAGGCCGTAAGTAGAAATTAAATAAACTCCCCAGCATGCTATAATAAAAACTTATCATGCTGAAAATTATCTGACCCACTGTATGTCACCTTTACTGAAAGCAAAATATCAATGTCTAAAAATGAATATAGCCAAATCTTGACTTAGCAAATATTGCTAATAGGAAAAAGATAAGGTAATGAATGCCATGTTGGAATAGTAAACATGCAATGACTCTGTTAAAAAGGAAATTGGTGAGCTGGCACCTCATAGCTTTGTGGAACTTGTTGAACAGGTGTGTTAAAAACAGCAGAATTGGTGTTCTTAATTCATTGTTATCAGTGTAAATGAAGGCAGCCTGGTAATACATAAAACATCAGAGGCTCGTGTCTGAAAACTCCATGGCTACTGTAATAAACAGGGCTGTACAGAGATAGGCAGATTTCAGAAGTCCTTGAACTGCACACACTTCTTAAGGTGCCCATACACTGCACGATTCTCGTACGAGAATCACGGGAAATCGATAATCGTGCAGTGTATGGAAGGCGTGCGACCGCCTTCCATACAACGAACAAGCAGGCTTGAAAACCCGCCGATAATCGTACGATTCTCAGCGGGTTAGTGGCCTGCTTGTTCGACAACTGCCCGTTTGCAGTGATCGGAAGCCCGCCCCTCATTGCGCTCATCGGTAGCCTGCCCCTCAGCGGGGCGGGCTTTAGATGATCGCAAGTACGATCTGCCTGTCCAAGGTGTATGGGCACCTTAACAGTAAGGAGAAAAGAAGGTGAGATGGGAAAGAGACAACTGACAGTAGAACTGGCCGCATAGGAGCAGGACTTCCGTAATTACAATTTCAGAGCTTTCTTCTTTTTCTTCAAACACCATCACCCAAAATTATACTCATACGTAGTGATGAGCTTGGGCTTGGTGCAAACCCTGTTCAACCGAGTTTGTCCAAGCCCGCTCAAAACTGTTACCAACAACCCTCCCCCCAGCCCAATCAGTGACGTGTAGCTGCGGGGCAGGGAATGCATCGACCTCCACTGATTTGGCCAGGAGGGTGGTGTGTTGATAACAGTTTTAAGTAGAACTGGGTGAACTGGGTTTGCACCAGATCCAAGCTCCTCACTGCTTATAAGCAGAGGAAATGTTCCAGCATGATGAAAGGTGCTGAATTTTCTTGAGCTTGTCATCAAAACTAACACCTATTTTTTTTAACTCTAGCAAAGCATGCTATCATAAACATTCACCATATTTATTCCCAGAGAATTTTGTCATTCTGAATTACGAAAGCTGGTTTGATCACCAGTGAAACGTCTTCAAGAAAAATACAGCAAGTCCAATTGCCTTGACTTATTTTTTACAGATATACCATGACCTGGATGAATGAGAACCTTCACAGAGACTCTACAGTGAGAGTTTTCACTCGAACAAGTTCTATTTCAGTTCTGGTGACAACTCCAAAATTTAGTATTTTCCCTAATTTTGAATCCTAGTGACAATGCCCAAGCACAGACATACACAGCAATGAAAACTTTTTTTTTGCGTTGGTGCCTGTAGAGAATTGCAACCATGATCAGTGAATTGTGGTTACAGTGTTTAGGCTCCTGCAGACTGTCCCTACAGACCTGCAGTTATTGGACTGGGGGAAGTAATCGGTGGACTACAAGTGCGTTGATGTCATAGCACTTGTACTCTATTGAGATCTATGAGTCACTCTGCCACCCTGTGAATAGATCTGAATGTGTAGCCACACATAGCTACATGGAATTCAAATGAATACAGAATCCTATGGGGAGAAGAACTCTGTGATTAAGGTAAGTGGGGGAGGGGGGTTTGAGGTTTTGGGCTGGGAAATGTGACCAGGCTTCATACACCGTTAATATGAGAATATGAGCATAACATGAAACATGGTCCAAAAGGTGTCGTATGCTTTTAACATATCATCTTCTTAAGCTTGCCTTGTGTTTGGAATTTTTTGGGGGCCTTGTGGAAAGGTTGGCTCGTGCAGGGAATCTTCAACTCTGACCGGGTCTCGTTGATTTTACGCCATAGGACCTCTGTTATGTTGCACCTAAGTCAGCTATCTTCTCATGTGCCCACAATATCACCTTCACTCTTCAGACACAGCCTTACAAGTGAAACTGACACCACTAATTGATTTTTTTCATTTGAAGAAGGCACAGGTGGGCAAGTGGCAAAACGTATCTGTTAGGCTAGGGATGTGCCTATTAAGAAGAAATACACAATGTTTTATTTGTCACCCAAGGAACATTAAAGAAAGTCCAGAGTTTACATTGTCGTGCAAGAGTACTCCAGCAAGCTGGAGTTTTGGGTCCAATTCATGCAAATCTGGATTTCTATTGGTTTGCTATCCACAAATTGTCTTTTCAGTTTTTTTATAAAAGTTTATAGAATGGATCCAACAATTCAATGGCTACAGAAAACAATTACAAATGTACAGGAGCTATAGAGTCTAGTGAAGCCCCCCATGAGATGAACACTGGACCTCCTTGTTACTAACCACTAAGGCTAAGCTGTTTGAGTTTGCAGTTGATGGCACATGATGCTTCAACGTAGGTCTCAGAAGGTGACAGTTAGCCACCACATGAAATCCTGACATCATATATTCACTGCCACAGCCCGTGTTCTGTCAGTTGGAGCAGCGTCAGTCAACCAGCATCCCACCCATCTGCCTTAGACCTATTGCTTTCTTTGTCATGGTGTTCTTTAGAGGGCGTAGGTAAAGGGACAACTTTAATATTGGGTTGTTAATTTGTTTATATCTGCGTGGTTAGCCTGCCTGGCTAACAGATTCCTCCATGCACGCTATAAGTAGCATGGATTGATGAATCTCCTGCTGGGCTATTGTATTCTCACATCGGTGGATGTGCCCCTGTCTGAATACCCAAATAGTGATGGCTGCCATCACTGTCTGTCTCAACATTTTCCATCAGACTCCTTCAATTTTTTGATCGAAGGATGCTGGATGAAAGGGTGTGGCCAACCACTGAATGAATTTTGGCTGGTTCATGAAGAAATTCATACAGTGTATGGCTTTATGGATGGGCTTGTGTGTTTTTAAATATTTCATATTTTGTAAATAAGAAAATGTTATTTTGGGTTACCCTTAAATAAACACCTCAGCTTTTTATGCCAATATGCTGAGTCTGTCTTTATTTATTCTTACATGCTTATTGTTAGTAGTTTTTATCTCTGAGGTTCCGGCTCGCTGACACGTGATGTACCTTATCTCATTACTGGTTCATTTTCACATACATCACAAAATCATAGTTTTAGCTTTGCTTGTAGCGTGCTTGAAAAAAAGAAAACCTTGTATGAGCTGGAATATCTTTTTAGAAATCCTGCGCTTACCCATCAGGCTGCCTGCCACATTTCAACATTTACATGTAGACCAGGGATTGGGGCAAAGTATAAAACCGTCAGGAACGGCAGCTGTAACTGTAGGGAGGCTATAATGGTTTGGGGTCAGTTTTATTTTAAAATAGAACTGCACTCAAACTATTAAATCACATTTGTGTTGTAGACCTCCCGTACTAGTAAGACCTGTTGTTTTTCTAAGTAGCCTCGGAATCATTTTGAAATACCTGTTGATCGTGTCAGTGGAACTATTAGAAAGGGAATTTCTGAGGCCGGGCTGAACACACGTGCTCTTGAACAGCTCTCCCTCTGACCTGCAGTTATGCAACTTTTTTTCTCTATGGTGGAATGTCCCTCTGCATCCTCACGTCTAATACACCGTATAGAACGTGATGACTCACGGATCCCTAGACCACCTAAGCAGAGGAAGAGAAAGGCAGCCAGTCAGAACTGAGGATCAGGTGAGTATCAGGGTTA
Organism: Nanorana parkeri; assembly: GCF_000935625.1. NCBI lineage: Eukaryota > Metazoa > Chordata > Amphibia > Anura > Dicroglossidae > Nanorana > Nanorana parkeri. The sequence continues at coordinate 690,591 of NW_017306392.1, forward strand.
TTCACAAAAGGGTGAAGAGCCTGGAGAAGTGAACAATCTAGTGCAAAATAGCTGATTTAGAAAGTCTCCAATTCAGCTCGCTTTCCAGTTCAGCAATGTTGTCCTAGATTGTTCTCCTGTCTTCTCCAAACTCTTCACCCTTTTGTGAATAACCTCCTATATCTTTTTTTTATTTTAGACCCTAGACCAAAAGGAAAAATTAACCCTAGCCCCACAGCAAAGGTTCACTTTCTAACTGCCCAGAGTTCTGCTTTAAAACCTTTGAGGCATTGTGTTTTAATGTGAGGAAACTCGGTCTAACCCTCATTCTGAAACTGTAATTTCACTCTCAATCTTTTCAAAGCAGTCTGGAATCTGCAGAAAGGCCATCACCAAAGACATATCTAAAAGGTAAGAAATATATTTTTAAAAATGATTTTTGGTTATGCTGTGTGAATGGGAACACATAACAAACATAGAGGGGTTTTCTCAAATTTGACTGCAAAAGTGTAAATACACTTTATGCCACTGCTAAAATATTTGTATCTGATAGAGAATGCCTTTTGTACTGGGTGATTACACATATTAGATTTGGCATGTACACACACACACAAACACTGTGCAATCATATTTTTATGGAGTTGTTTTAATTATGAAATGTGTGTAATTTGAAACGCATTGATCTTACACTTCACAGCGTTGATTTATTGCATGTTGACAAATTGTTGGGATAGATAATTGAAATACTTGTTACCGTTTAACAACTAACTGCTATGATATTAACCTTGAATATGTGCCAAAAGTCCAGTTTTAAAGGTATAACAAATGACTTTGGCCTTCCAACTAGTAAGCTGGATATAGTTAAAGTGACCTTGTCATTTAAAATAAAAATGCAAAAAAAAAAAGGCTCTCTGCAAAGAAGACTTCTAACGTCCACTGTACTGAAAAGAAACTGCCACTCGAATAATCTTTAGAATCCAGAACTTCCAGGAGTGTCGGATTCTGGGTTCCCCCCGGCTTAGTGTTGTGATTCTTCCCATCAGGCCCCTCTGTCACTACAGGACAAAGTAGTAAAATAGGGGCAAAGGGTTGAAACCACAGCACAAATGCAAAAAAATGTAAACATGTATGTAGAACTTGTTGACACCACATCCACGATTAAGCTCCACAAAGGTACAAAATATGGCAGGCGGAGGAGCTGGGTGGAGTTTTTTTCTGTTGCACTGGAACAATAAAATTGATTTTAGCTCTTTGAAAGAGCGGTGTGTGTCTTCATTACACAGTGATTGATTGCAGTCAGAGTGACAGACCAGAGAGATGCAGGCACCCATGACTTCAGGGCGGTGCCGGGGCACACAGTACTGAACATGGATGTATGGCTTATTGACACCACATTAAAACATGTAAGGTAGTATATTGCTACCTGATCAGGAGCCACTGGATAAATGGGTCCTTCTGTCTTCCCTCAGTGATGACCCAGATCTCACGAATACACCAGTATTTCATGGATTTTATTAACAAACAAAAGCCCTGTAGGATAAAAGGTTTTGTTAAGGCAGCAACATCATTGAAACCAGTTTCAGGCAAATAATGCTATCAATTACAAAGATATATGTGCCACCCAAACTGTGTCCTGTGGACCACATGCATGCCTTTCACGGCACTATTTTTCACACTGACCCCAGCAATGGTGCACAAATTCTACCCACTAATGCTAATGATGGTGACAATTCCTCCCCCTGACACCAATGATGGGGTACTATTCCTCTCACTGACACTAATGATAATGCACAGTTTATGGATGCACCCATACTGATACTAATATTGGTATCGATGCCGAGTATTTGGGCGAGTACTCGTACTTGCCCAAATCCTCCGATGCCTAGCCCGATACTTCTGGTATCAGGAAGCCGAGCAGCAAGTCATTACACACTGCCCGGCTTCCTGAGCGGCTCCCTCGTCACTGGTGTAATTACTTGTTGCTTGGCTTCCTGATTGGTCGGGAAGCTAGCCAATCAGGAAGCTGAGCGCTATGTAATGACGTGGCGCCCGGCTTCCTGATTGGCCAGAAAGCCGGCTCCATGTTTTCCCGTGCCCTAGTGACAAGAAGGATGGTGATGGCTTCCCTGCTAATCGGAGAAGCCGGGTGGTGAGTCTTCACACTCCGCCTGGCCTCCTTAATGGGACTTTCCGTATCAGTATTTGGTATAGGCGAGTACCAGAAAAAAATATCGGTACTCGATACCGAAATACCAGTATCGGTGCATCCCTAGCACAATTGCTTTCATTGACACCATTGAAGGGGCACTATTTCTACCATTGACACCAACGATGATGGATAATTCCTTACACTGACACATTCATTGGGTACTATTACTTCCACTGACACTAACGATGAACACAATTTTTCCCACTGATAGCAATTATTTGACACTATTCTCCCCATTGACATCAGCAATAGAACAATATTTTTTCTATAGACACCAATGATGGGGCACTATTCATTTCTCTTACTCATCACAGGAACTAGGTTGTTTTTTACTCCAACTAATCACCAACCCTGGGGCAATGTTTACTCTTACTCACCATCAAGCCAGGAGAATTGTTAATTTCCACTGACCACTGATGCCAGGACATTTTCCACTCCCATGGGACACAGTCTGTCTCCCTACAGTCCGAAGGACAGTGAATTGGCTTCATTGTTTTAGAAAATTTGAGAAACCCTGTTCTAGAAGATGCCTGTGCTCAAGTTCCCATACTCTCAAATGTCAATGTGTTTGCTAATTCACATAAACATTGTAAAACTGTTTTTTTATTTTGCCTCTAACACTTTTTTTCCCTTTGCATTGTAGTAGATATTGAAAGTCACATGTAAGCTTTTGGCTGTATTTTCTTAAAAGGGGATTCTTTTTTTGGCTAGTAATTTTACCATAACAAAACACGAAAACTATAGATCAGCTGAAATTACACATATTAAATACTTGTGATTAAGTTTGATCCAGTTTATCTTTCGCAGAATAGCCAGATGTAGTTAGTGTATGGAAAGTCAAAAGCTTTTTTGGATGAAATGTAAGTTAGAAAATATGTAAGGTTTTTATTGCTGAGCCCCTCTTGGGGAGCTCAAACCCAAATATTGGCCCTGGTGAACATTGCCTTTAGTAAAGAAAGAGATGGGAAATCCAAGGGGGTTATTCATTAATGAGCCAGAGGATTAAGCCGGGGCTTCAGCTAAGCTGTGGGAGCCCTTCGGTTCAGTCGAACCAAAGGGATGCTGTATGGGCTATTCACAATAGCCGAAGCGCTCAGCCGAGCCAAACACACAGACGAAGCAGTGAGCTTCCCGCAAAAGTAAACAAGCAGTATAAAACGCCCCAAAAAACGCGTGGGGTCCCCCTCCCAATTCATACCAGGCCCTTTTAGGTCTGGTAAGAATGTTAGGAAGGGACCCCCAAGTTAAAAATAAGAAAAAAAAAAGTGTGTGGGGTTTCCCCCAAAAGTCAACCCCATCACCAAAAAATGGAAAACAAAATTCCCAACCAGACCCTTGAAAGGGAGGAGCGAGCAAGCGGTTTTCCCTGTGGCATACCAGGCCACATGCCCTAAGCATTGGGAGGGTGCTTTTCCAGGGGTCCCTGGTCCAGGATCCTTTGCCATTTGTAGTTCATATATTCTTCCTTCTGTTCCTGTTACTGAATGTCTGTACTGAGGTAGGAAGAAGGACGGGAGGCAGAATCTTTGGGAGCCAGTGTATAACAAGGTAGGATTTCCCTTTACCAGCCAAGTCTGTTAGCTGCAGTTATTGTAGTGTGTAATTGTGCATGCAGCTAAATGTTAAAATGCTAATTTTTTACTGACACACATAATCTACTAAATGTTGTGAAAGGAATAATAAAAAAAAAACAGAAAAAGGTTCCCACAAAGTGGCAGTGGTAAAAATAGAACAGAACACAGGAACTGTATTGTTAGTGTAACAAATATGGATTATTAGCCAGGCAATAGGATACATGTATTATTATACAATACAATAAAAGAGATGTATAGTACATGCTCTTGGAGATGTAGAGTGGATATCCTTTTATGTGGAATTATTGAAAGATAACACGCAAGGCCAAAATACGACAATGCACCTATTTAAAGCATTTGTAATGAATCCTTTGAAGGTGTACCTAAACAACATTACTTTTTTCAGCAGTAAAAACTAAAAATATTTTTCAATCATCTCACTTTACAATGGTATTCTATGTCAGTTTAGTGAAATCCGCCTCTTTATCGGTTTTTCTTTTAAAGCATAGTATCATTTTAGAAAATATATGTAATGGGTTTACTGAGGTGTATTTATTAAAGCATAGCCACTTACGTCAGGAGTGGTTACTTTCTTTCACATACTTTATTCTACTTTTATCTATATTGTACTTTTATCCTACTTTATCTATATTGTACTTTTATCCTATTAGCACACAGCTTACTCCTTGCAAGGACATATGCAAACCAGTGATGTGGGATATTTCAGGCTTATTATCATATATATGTGTGGCTGACGAGGTGATGGTTGTATCTACTGTACACATGCAAATACTGCAATTGGCGTTAAAAGAGCAGAATGCTGCTTGCAACCTTTCCTCCATCAGTATACACTAAAATGTTCCAATATTTACAGGAAATGTGACCTTTCCTATATCAGTACAGATATGTTTATATAGGCAATACAGTACTACCCAGGCACAAGTGACTCATGTGCAGGTAGCATTGACCTGCAATGTTAGAAGCTAAACTTTACATTAAAGTGGCTGAAAACAAATCATGCATGCATCAGGAGGAAGATTATATATATATATATATATAACCAAAGCAATTCAACTGTGGTCTCATCTCCATGTGCAGCACATGGCTGTGAATTTCAATTCAATATCAGGTAAAAATATGCAAGATGTTCATCTGTTCTGCCTCTGTCATGTAGAACTAACAGGCTTACCTACCTGCCAAAATCAGCCACTACATGAAGCTGAAGGAAAATGTCTTGCTCATAGCAGTTTCAGGACTGTTTTTTCATTAATAAATTCCCAACATTCCTCCAGCCCAAAGACATGGAGACAAGTGCATCTTGGGAGTCCAGCCTCCATTTTAGGACTGAGGAGAAGAGAATCCACTGCCATCCGCAGCACGTGTCTGGAGGAAAGAGCCCAACTCTCTCTTAGGCAGCATCGCTGGTGTGGATGGATTTCTTTCGTCTTGTATTTGTGAGCTGACCATGTTTACATGATTCATATAATGATTGTATGTTTCCATGTTCTTTTCTCACAGTTTCACCCCACTCTGTTTTGTTAATAAAGCATCAAGATTTTACCCAGTCTGGCTTATTGCAGAATAGGAGGGTTTACCTGCATTTTGAGCTATACACAGGCCACAGGGCAATGTAAATGCAGAACAGCAATACTACCCACATTTCAAGGTATGATGGAAAGTAGGAGGAGGTCCACTTGTAAGAGTAGGACAAAAAAGGAAGCAGTAAAAGAAAAGAAAGCACTAGGGAAAGAAAGGGTAAAAAAAGATTCTATAGGTAAGAGGATCTACACAAAAAAATATTATTTTGCACATGGTGGTTTCTGTCCTCCAATGTGAAAAGGTGAACCTGCACTGAGAGAAGCACAGAGGCTACCACTGGTGACCCTATTCTGAAAATGCTATATGTAGAACAAGCGTGTAGACGGTGCAGTTAAAAGAAAATCAGAATTCCCGATTTATATAAGAGTTTCAGGCTAATGTCTCAAAAAACATTAGCATTTGGATCGACATAACAGCCAGGCAAGTAGCAACTTCAAAAGAAGAGTTTAGCAAGGACAACTTACACCTCTCTTATTACGTGTTTAGTGTGATTCAGTGCTGGTAGTGCCTCTTTGATAACATTCATCTGAAAAGATCGTGCCTGGCACTTGTAGATGGCTGGGATTAGTATTATCATGCATTTAATATTTTGATAGAGAAAGCAGCTGGTAGTGAGGACTGGTGCAGCTGAAGCCACACCAGTCAGCACTGTGCAGTATTTAATCCTATAGGTTTCCATTTGGAACCTTCCCAAATTCATCTCATTTTGAAAGCATTCATTAATCTGTTGATGTATTTACTCTGGCAAGAGAAAGCTATTGTAGTAACCTCTTATGTATGTTTTGCATTGCCTGAGAAGCAAACTGCACCGATATGCCAAGTACAGTGTGAGACATTTTTAGGAAGCTTTTATTTTTATTTAACTTAGAGTAACAATATTAGGAAGTCTGGGTTATAGATCATAATAATAATAATAATATCCAAAAAATAAAACATGGAGCTGATCATTTCTGGATCTATAAAGCAGATAAAGTATAGAAACTTTCTTTTTTTTGTGTATTTTCAAATGCTATATAAAAATAGAGCTATTATGCTTACCATCCCTTGAGAAATGATTCACCCCTTGGTGTTTTTTTCTGTTTTATTGCATTACAACCTGTAGTGGTTTAAAGGGAAACATTTAAATGTCTTGGAAGGGCCTAGTCATAGCCCAGACCTTAATCCAGTTTTCTCAAAGTACCGGCCCGCGGGCCAATTGCGGCCTACGAGCCGCTGCTTTGTGGCCCGCAGGCAGCTCAAAAGAGAAGCAAACTGCACCGATATGCCAAGTACAGTGTGAGACATTTTTAGGAAGCTTTTATTTTTATTTAACTTAGAGTAACAATATTAGGAAGTCTGGGTTATAGATCATAATAATAATAATAATATCCAAAAAATAAAACATGGAGCTGATCATTTCTGGATCTATAAAGCAGATAAAGTATAGAAACTTTCTTTTTTTTGTGTATTTTCAAATGCTATATAAAAATAGAGCTATTATGCTTACCATCCCTTGAGAAATGATTCACCCCTTGGTGTTTTTTTCTGTTTTATTGCATTACAACCTGTAGTGGTTTAAAGGGAAACATTTAAATGTCTTGGAAGGGCCTAGTCATAGCCCAGACCTTAATCCAGTTTTCTCAAAGTACCGGCCCGCGGGCCAATTGCGGCCTACGAGCCGCTGCTTTGTGGCCCGCAGGCAGCTCAAAAGTCAGGTATGCGGTCACAGACCGCGTACCTGACTTGCGGGAGGAGCTACGCGGTCTGCATCTCTGTCGGATGCAGACTGCAAAGCTTCTCCTCTGTGCTGGCACTCGGATCCTTTCAGCCAGCGCTCTGAAATCCGTCACTGAATACTGGCCGAAAAGGATTGATTAGTAAGGCCTTCAGCAGACCTAACCAATCAATCACAGGGATCGTGCCTCCTCACAGCCTCCTTTTTTTTAATTGTATTTGTGCAGGAGTAGTTTTTCTGTATGGGGGGGTTGTATTATTTTATTTGTGCAGCAGTAGTTTTTTTTGTGTGGGGGGGTGTATTATTTTATTTGTGCAGGAGTAGTATTTTTTTATGTGTATGGGGGGAGTGTAATTTTTTTATTTGTGCAGGGGTAGTATTTTTTTTTATGTGTATGGGGGGGGAGGGGCGCGGCGCGTATTAAGCTCCATTCAGACCTGTATCTTAACATGCGCTTAGGGATTCCTGGGTCAGGAACTTTCGTTTTCCTGCAGCAGGAATGTCTAATTTGACGTTTACAAGCGGCAGCTGTCACCAATCCAAGTTAATGATCAGGTGACAGCCGCTGCATGTAATGGTATGTGATTGATTCCTAACCAAATGTAATCATATCACTTTCCCTGGACGCATCGATTGTGCATCCAGGGAGAGGGTTTTCTAACCGCATGCAATAATATCACATACCATTACATGCAGTGTGCAGGAGTTTCCATGCAGCGGCTGTCACCTGATAACTTGAATGGGCTGTCACTTGTAAACACCAGATTAGGCATTCCTGCTGCAGTAAAACGCAAGTTTCTGATGCAGGAATCCCTAATCGCACCTAAACCTATAGATATGAATGGGGCCTTATTGTGTGTGTATTTTAGTGTCCGTAGTACTAAACCGGATATAGTTACATTTTATTTTAAAGTATGAAATTTGGCAAGCAGCCCCCAGGTGAGAAAAACATTTGTTGAGTGGCCCCCGAGGAAATTGAGTTTGAGACCCCTGCCTTAATCCAACTGAAAATCGGTGGCACAACTTTTGCCTTGAAGAATGGGCTG
>NW_017306392.1:698728-738579 GCF_000935625.1 Nanorana parkeri
AAAAAAAAAAAAAGATTTGAAGCTGTAATTGCAGCAAATGGTGGCTCTAACAAATATTGACTTGGGGAGGGGGTGAATAATTATGCACACTTAAGATTTCTGTTTTTCTTTTACTTTTGTGATTATTGCATTATACGTTTGTTTGTGTCACAGTAAAAAAAATATTTTGCACCTACAACGTAGTAGTCATGTTGTGTAGAACACATGGTACAAACCCCCAAAATCTATTTTATTCCCAGGTTGTAAAGCAATAAAACAGGAAAAACACAAAGGGGGGGAATACTTTTGCAAGGCACTATAACTACTGTTACCGATGGTGATTTACTTTAGATTTTGAGCTATTTGATATTTTATTAGGACAGCAAAGTCAGGCCCAAGGAACCTCCTCCTGCTTACACATACTCTCATCTATACTAGTCCTTTCCACAAATGACAAAATTGTCAACTGAGATATTTCACGCCTAAATGATTCATTATACATTGTTAGTAAAATTAAGAGTGTTCTCCAGCTACAACTTTTGATCCGTAACCCTTTCCTAAATGAAGGCCAAAGAATCTTCAGCATCAACACACTTGCTGGCATGTGAGATGTCCCCTGTTTGTTGCTGTGGTTCCATCCACTGGCTACTACATACAGTAGCTTCAGGACACAGAAGTGGCATAGCACCAGTGATTTGAAACATAGCAGGCAGCATGGAAGTAGGAATCTGACACACACGATAAGATCGCTGTCAATGTCACTGTCAATTGCACTAGTATGTATTAACCACTTGAGGACCGGGGTGTTAAACCCTCTTACTATCCAGGCCACTTTTCAGTATTCGGCGCTGCAGTACTTCGACTGACATTTATTCCGTCATACAACGCCGTACTGAAATTAACTTTATATCTTTTTCTGTGGACACATAGAGCTTTCTTTCAGTGGTATTTAATCACCATTACGGGGTTTTTATTTTTTACTATATAAAAAAAAAAAAAAAAACTGTTTTCCCTACGTCATGTTGTGAAACATTTAATAAATAGATACCAAACTGCACAAGCCTGCAAAATCGCAAAAAAAACTTCCATACCGAAAATTTGCCATAGGTGACGCTTTAATAGCTTTTTCCACCCAATTTAGTGTTAACACTGATTGATGGTTCTAGAATTATTGCTCACAGCCCTATTTTCTTGGTGATATGTAACATGTATGGTGCAATCATCCTTTTTTTCGTGTAGGCACACCCGACGCGTGTACGTAAGGGCAGGAGCCTTTTTAAACAAATTTTAGGCTTTTTGATATGGGACTAATTTTTATTACTTTTTTTTTTTTTTACACTTAACTTTATTGCTATCACATAGGGAGCTAATAAGCCTCTATGTGATGGCACACGTACAGTGACAGGTCCTCTTTACGGAGACACATTAGACCTCTAATGTCACCTACGGACCACCAAAGAAACTGATGAAACAGCGATCTGCTTCACCAGCCTTTTCTCTGGCTACCGCAGCTGGAGTTTTTTTTCTACATTTAGCCCTGCTTCAGGCAAGCGAGAGCTCGTTTAGTACAAATAACCCTGGCGATGCTACCGAGATCACTTGTAGTAAGCCTGCCGGTCCCCTGACGCCCCCCCCATGGTCCGCTTCCATCTCTGGCTGCCTCTGTCCCTGCTGGCCACCTCCCTACCCGCTGTGATTTTCGGGGTCTCCCGCTCTTCTGAGACCACAGCAAAGGTTAGGATGGAGAGCGGGGAGAAGGGAACATCCGTTCTCCGCTCTGCTCCATGTGAACACTGATACGGGAGAGCTGCACTAGCAACATTCCCATCTGAGCTGTCACAGGGGTTCCAGCACAGTGCTGTGCTAGAACTCCTGTATTTGAGGTGACAGGTTCAATAAAGAGAAAAAAAAATTATAGAAGAAATTAAAAAGTTAAAGATAAGATAAATAAAATTTTAAAAAGTAAAAAAATAAACAAGAATTAGAAAAATAATGTGATACAAAATTCAAGAAAAAATTTAAACTGACTCTGCCACCCCTGCCATCTGGTTGCCATTCTCCATGGGTGAGTTTGGCGGGGAGGGGGGTGCAATGAGGAACCTGGCCTTGGGGCAGCAGAGAGAGAAAGGGATGTAATACACGTCACTTTCGGGTCCAGTAATCAGACTGCACAGGGGACAGCAGAGCCGGGTATAGCCGGCAGCGCACACTCCCATGTAACTTACAAGCGAATGGGCAGCTCTACATTGTATTTTAAATTTGTTTCCCTTTCAGTGACAATTTAAAAATGTATAGTTTTCTACCTTACGTCTACCCATTCTCTCTCTTCTTCTCCCATGTCTTCTTTTCTGCCTCTGCTCCCCATGCTTTGATTGAATGTAGTGTTTTTACTGTACTTTTTGACGCTTTCAATTTCTCCATGTGTTAATTGCATTAGGCAGCTACTGATTTTGTCATCAGAATAACATGTTCCAGATATTACTGAACCTATATTGTATGTATAGATGGCATATGTACTTGAATTGTACGGCTGTACACCACTGTTTGACATCCGCTAATCTTTTAAGTCGTATGTTTTATGCAAAACAATAAAGATATAAATGCTTAAAAATTGTAACCTGAATAGCAGGATATTAGTTTGCGTGCACAGTTTAATGAGTTGAAGGAAGGACACATAAACCTTCTACTAAATTTATCTAGATTTTCTATCTGCAGAAGCAGTCAACAAATGCATGGCTAGGGCCCAAGATTTTCTGCAAACACTGTACTAAATGTATATTTGTAAAATAAAGATTTGATTACAAAAACACACACACACACACACACACACACTGTTAAAAAATATTAAAATAATAAAAAATTTAAATCAAATGTAAACCAAATCCGGCCGCCCCCACCATATGCAAGCAAACAAACACACACATGCGTAGAGCATGTACGTTAAAGTAAATGATGATTTCTCCAAACACAGGTTAAATATCACTGTGAATATTGGAGTGAGAGCAATAATTCTAGGTCGCTGTTAACTCTAAACTTATGAGCAGTAAAGGATTTTAAATTGTCGCTTATGGATAATTTTAAAGGAGAACATTCACTCACCGGCCACTTTATAAGGTACACCTTGCTAGTACCGGGCTGGACACCCTTTTTCCCTTCAAAACTGCCTTAATTATTGGTGGCATAGATTCAACATGGTGTTGGAAACATTCCTCAGAAATTTTGGTCCATATTGACATGATGGCATCACGCGATTGTTGCAGATTTGTCCCAAATGTGCTCTATTGGATTGAGATCTGGTGACTGTGGAGGCCATTGGAGTACAGTGAACTCATTGTCATGTTCAAGAAACCAATTTGAGATGATGTAAGCTTTGTGATATGGAGCATTATCCTGCTGGAAGTAGCCATCAGAAGATGGGTACACTGTAGTCATAAAGGGATGGACATGGTCAGCAACAATATTCAGGTAGTCCGTGGTATTTAAACAATGCTCAATTGGTACTAAGGGGCCCAAAGTGTGCCAAGAAAATATCCCCCACACCATTACACCATCACCACCAGTCTGAACCGTGATAAAAGACAGGATGGATCCATGCTTTAATGTTGTTTACGCCAAATTCTGACCCTACCATCTGAATGTCGCAGCTTAAATCGGGACTCATCAGACCAGGTAACGTTTTTCCAATCTTCTAGTGTTCAATTTTGGTGAGCCTGTGCGAATTGTAGCCTCTGTTTCCTGTTCTTAGCTGACAGGAGTGGCACCTGGTGTGGTCTTCTGATGCTGTAGCCCATCTGCTTCAAGGTTTGATGTGCTGTGCGTTCAGAGATGATATTCTGCATACCTTGGTTGTAATGAGTGATTATTTGAGTTACTGTTGCCTTTCTATCATCTCAAATCAGTCTGCCCATTCTCCTCTGACCTCTGACATCAACAAGTCATTTTCGTCCACACAAATGCAGCTTACTGGATATTTTCTCTTTTTCAGACCATTCTCTGTAAACCTGAGAGATGGTTGTGAGTGAAAATCCCAGTAGATCAGCAGTTTTTGAAATACTCAGACCAGCCGTCTGGCACCAACAACCATGCCATGTTCAAAGTCCCTTAAATCTCCTTTCTTCCCCATTCTGATGCTCGGTTTGAACTTCCGCAAGTTGTCTTCACCACGTCTAGATTCCTAAATGCATTGAGTTGCTGTCATGTCATTGACTGATTAGTAAATTGTGTTACCAAGCAATTGAACAGGTGTTCCTAATAAAGTGACCGGTGAGTGTATGAGGTGAGTGATTTACACTAATTCTCATAGTTAGGGCCGACATGTGACATTGAAACTATCACACGTCAGCTCTATTGATCGGGAGGTGAGCGAACACATACTGTCGCTCACTCACTTCACTCACTCAGTCCCCGCTCCCCGCAGGGATTCTCCCCCTCCCCACTCCGATCCTCCAGCGCTGAGTGGAGGAACAGATGGGGGTGGGCACAGCTGGCTCTGCCTCTAGATAGGCAGAGCCCACTGTCATTTAGCCAGCTGGGTGGATCTGGACAGTATTGTCAGGATCTGTCCCGGATGCAGTGCCCTCAGTATATAGCTCGCTATAGCTTGCTAAATACTGAGCTTTGGGTCACAGAAGGAGGTTAGTATATGTCCTCCTGTGACCCTTAAGAGAACTATGGGATAAAAAGGTTACCCCATAGCTCTCTTTTAAGTACCATATTTGTTTACCATTGCACGGGTGTACACAATTTTAACAAGTGACATTTGGGGGTTTATTTACTAACCTTATAAACACGCCACGAACAAGTATACACCTCTGTAGTGTGTTCCCTCCCAGCATGATCTATTGGTGGAATCTAGACACCTTTGTAGTGTGTACACACCCAGCAGGTGTGTTGTGCAAAGCCCTGCATGAATTGCAAGGTGATGTTGTGTAAATTAGCTCTACATTGTGTTGCTTGCGTTGATGAATGCAGGAATGTAAATGCATGAGCTAACCATTTTTGTCTAAACTGTGAAGCAGCATTATATATGCATCATGTGCATGATTTTTCCATATATGGCATTAGTGGAAATATGCTTTTAGAGACTTTTTGGTTGATAAATACGTTTTGCTGTGTAAAAATCACACGCACCTAGTGCGTGCTTGTGTTTAGGTTAGTAAATCACCCCCTTGGTATCTGTTTACTTGACATGACCCCATCTTTTACCTTTTACCAAAAAGTTGGGTATTATATTGTGTTTGTGTGCACTAAAATGCATTGTAGTGTTTTTCCTAATAATATTGATTTGATAAACATTTGCATAAATATCATGCAACATAAAAAAATGCAGCTGCCATTTTTTTTTTTCTATGGTTATAGATTTCTATGGTTACAATGTAAGCAAACTACCAAGTGCCCTTGGTTTCCAGCAAGTCACTGTGGCATTTATGGATTACTGTAAATAACCACTGCAATAAGACAAAAGGTTTTTATATCTTGATTTCAAGATTGAAAACACCCTTCCAATGTCAAAGTCAAAACAAGCTGCTTTTATTTCCAGTTATATGCCCCAGTACCCCATATAAAATGTACTTGTCACAACAACATTTAAAACGCATCTTCATTTTTTGTTTTGTTTTGGACAGAGAGGAGAAGAGAATTTTCTGTCCAGTTTTTAATTTTGTAGTGAACCTATTTTCCTGCACTTCCTGTCCATGTGCACCCATATAAGTAATGGGGGTGCAGTCATCATTAATACACAAAGGCAACTTGCTGTGCTAAAAAATTGTCTTTGTGCTCCCCTGGGAGTCATTTCCTCTTAATTTCTGTCCTGACAGGAAGTGAGGATACATGTCACCATTAGATTTTCTGAGCGCCTCTTTCGATCAGCTGATTAAGGGATGCCAGCCAAAAGGGTGTTGACAACTTTGGCTGGGTTCATTAGAACCGGATGAAGTTTGAAAAGTGTATGAATAGTGTATGGCCACCTTAATTCTAGTGACTCTATATTTAGGGCATGTGATTCTTTTCACATGATTCTGTGCTGTGATGCTGAAGCAGTGAACTCTGTATTTTTGCAGACTCCGTTTGAGGTCCATTCAGAAGAATCAGGTGAGGGGTGTAGTAAAAGGATAAGCTAGCTACATAAGGCAAATAGAAAGATGAAAATTGGAGATTTGGGGCTGTAGGAAGCGTACAGCATCAATAATACATAGCAATCATAGGCAGCATACAACTTTACTAATATACGGCAATCATAGGCAGCACACATACCACACAACAACTTAAAGAAGAAGGTCTCATGTAAATTAACCAGTTGACATCCGCGGTGTTAAACCCCCTTCCCATCCAGGCCATTTTTCAGTATTCAGCGCTGCGGCACTTTGACTGACAGGTGAATGCGGAAGTGATGTAACACACATCACTTCTGCATTCACAGCCCGGACGGAGATCAGCAAGGAGCTTTGCTGTGTGCAACCGTCGGGTCTTTTCTGCCCGTGCGTGCCCGCTAGGGGGCGCGCGCGAGCAGAAAAAAATTGCCGTCTGGAGACGGCAACCCGCAAATGCAGCAGTGCCGTCCGTCCGTTTTTTTACTACGGGCGGACGGCAAGACGTTAAAAGCTTACTTGTTGGTCTACTGAGACATGGCTCTCTGCTTGCAACAAAGAAACACTGATTGACTCTCAAGAAAAATCAGATCTTTATGTCTGTGATTATTGTTTGTTTGCTACAGCACTCCATGAAGCCCCAATTTCTTGGCATTCATATTGTTTAGCTCAATTATTAACCCCCCTCTTCCCTACTGTGAGTCCTGTGTATGCACTGTGTGAGACTTGCGCTGATACGGCCCCTTCCCCCTGCATAATTAGTGCCAGCTGGTTTCGGGCAAGTGCCTGGGGCTGGAGACAAGTGCTGTTAATCACAAGTATTCAGGTATTCACCTCCTACTGAGCAGCGTGGTCAAACAGCGGTGAGGGGAGGGAGGATCGTGCTGTTGACCATGATAGTTCAACATCCACAGCACCTATAAAAACAGAACTAGCTAGGTGTTTGTACTAACCCCATAGGCTACTACAATGTACATATTTATCCCACAATAGCCCATTTAGTAAGTCTGCAAAGCGACATGCCCACAGACAGAGCTGCATAAGGCCAACATGCCCCCGGACACATGTAGTAAGTCTACAAAGCGACATGCCCACAGACAGAACTTCTTAAGGGCCAACATATCCTCTGCCCCCGGAGTCATGTAGTAAGTCTACAAAGCAACATGCCCACAGACAGAGCTGCATAAGGCCAACATGTCCCCAGCCCCTTGAGTCATGTAGTATGTCTACAAAGCGACATGCCCACAGACAGCGCTGCATAAGGCCAACATGTCCCCTTCCCCCTGAGTCATGTAGTAAGTCTACAAAGCGGCATGCTCACATACAGAGCTGTATAAGGCCAACATGCCCCCTGAGTCATGTAGTAAGTCTACAAAGTGACATCCTCACAGACAGAGCTGTATAAGGCCAACATGTCTCCTGCCCGCTGAGTCATGTAGTAAGTCTACAAGGGACATGCTCACAGACAGGGCAACATGCCTCCTGCCCCCTGCGTCACATAGTAAGTCTACAAAGTGACATGCTCACAGACAGAGCTGCTTAAGGCCAACATGCCCTCCTGCCTCCTAAGTCAGGGTTAAGGTAAAAGAATCGTAATTGACTACAGTGCTTCTTTTTAGGTATAGTCTAGCTCACAGAATGAAGGCATACAAAGGTGTGCAATATCACTTAACTGGTGCTGATTTCATGAGAACACCAAGATTGCTACAGTTTACCAAGCAATGTTGTGTTTAGCAGATCAAGCCAAGAACTTAGTGAAACTGTAAAAGCAAACTTAAGGAATGACGCACTTGCAAAGTCTTTAAAGCAGCTACAGGGAGTGTCATAACAAGCTATGCTAATTCAATTAGATACAGATTACAGAGGACTCTGCTTGTATTGCCACTAATAATTCTTTAATAGCAGACTCTGTCCAAGACCAATATAACTTTAGTGGTTGTCCTTTGAGTAAAGGATAGAGGTTGTTGCCTTTGCATTCTAGGCATTATTTTATAATACTTTATTTTGAGCTAAACACATGACATTTTCAGGCAATCCGTTTTACTTATCAGCGCTACCTTGACAAGGCATGCATAGCATATTAATCACATAAATGGCCTTTATAGAATAAAAGGCTTTTCATTCTAAAGGTTGGTGTGGGCTTTTTGTGCCTGTTAGATTGTTCATTTGCTGAATGCAGAACTAAGCTTTAGTAAAATAAGCTTTAATATGAAACAGGATTTAAAGGTAACCTGTACATTGCCCATTCAGGGCACCCAGCAATGCATGGAAGAAAGTTACATACTCCCCATACACCAAAAATAGCTGGTACTTCACCTTGCTCTTGTGATACAATGGGTATTCAGAGAGCCCATTGAAGGGTGTTGGGTGGCAATGGGTAATGAAGTCTACGTGCTGTTCTGTGCAGCAGCACTGTTAGCCCGAGACATCATTATGATACAGTTCTAGTGGCTGGTCAGCATTTAACTCAGAAGAGCAATGACAGCAGCAGCGGGAAAGTGCCAGAGGCGAGATAAGTATGGTAGTGAAAGCTTCTTTTTTAAGTAGAGTTCACCATTAAGTAAGGGGTTCACTCAGACTCATCCCCAGCTGCTCTTACCTTTCTTGCACTCTACTACTACACATTCTACCACCAGAACCAAGTGAAATACCTGTGTAGAAGAGCATGAACAGGAGTAAGGACCACCCGCTGCTGGAGGGTATAAGGAGAAGACCTCACACATCATGATTGAAGAGAAAACAGCCAGAAAATAATATGTATACTACAAAAATTAAATTGAAGGGGGAGGAGGGACAGACTTCTTCCCCTTCAAACAGACTGAACAAAGAAACGTATGGAGCTATTCACTTAGCTGCCGAAAGCAGCTGAGTAAATAGCCGAGCCGAAGTGAGCCGAACAATCACAAATAAGTGGCAAAAGATTCTACAGCGTGTAAGAAAATATCTATAACTGACCTCTAGCTTCGAGTCATCTACGCTATGTGTTTTATAGACGTCTAGATACAGTAGCAAAAACCAGCCGTGTATGGACAACCTTTTTGATAAATTAGTTCATCTTTTGTTCACAGTATATCAAGATGAGCAGGATTTAGGGTCATTTTGGTCAAAAGTAAATAATCTGACCAGTATTTATTCTGACTCTAAGGATACAACAGTGTATGCGGGGGGAAATGTCCTGGAGAAAAACAAACTCTCTATTGATATTGCAATGACCAGAAGCAGACACACACAGAAATGCATTGTACTAAGCACAAATCACTTCCAGCCTAAGTCAAATGAAGGAGAGTTAGAAGCAGTCAGGTGCTTTCACTCGCTTAGTTTTTTGTTTTGTTACACCTCTTATTTATTCTCTTTCTCTGTGTTAGAATTTATTTGCTAACACAATTTCTTAGTGCTTTTACAAAGATAGTTTCTTTCTCCTACATGTGCTATAAAAGGTGAGGTATCAGGGAGGGAAATAGACTTGTGGTCTGCACTACACTGAATAAAAAGCTCTATACCCATTTCATCTTCTCTGTGGAATTTTACATTCTACAAAATGAACAGTCCATGGAAAAGGGTATTTATAATATCTCCAGAACAAAGTCAGTTAGAAATTGGAAATGCTTGTTCACAACCTTGCAACTCACTCAGGCTATTTTTTGAAACAAAAGTGGAGGTTCACTTTGAAGTATACCCTAAGTCAAACTCTGTTTTTGGCAGAGTGGGGAAAATTAGATCTCTGTTAGGTTATTATTGCTGTTCCGATACTTCCTGTCTCAGTGGTCACACAGGTTATGAGAGAAATCTGAAAGACAGAGGCATAACTAGAACCTTCAGGACCCCGGTGCAAGAAACCATGAAGGGCAACCCCCCCCCAACCGCCATGGCCCCGCATGGTTAACAGGAAGGCTGCCGATGTCCCCAGCAAGCGCGGGACCTCAGGCAGCCGCTTGTTTAAAATCTTAGTGCCGGTGTTCTGTCAAGAACACTGACCCAGTATCTGCGTTTACGTACAGGCGGGATTAACGAGGAAACCGGCATTTACTGTATTTACAAAGTATTCGTTTGTAATGGTTAATTGTGACCGTTAATAATATACCATCCATGGCAGAAAATGATGGACGGCAGTGAATGATGGAGGGGCAGTAAATGATGGATGGAATATTATTAACGGTTACAATTAACGATTTAAACGAAATACTTTGTGAATAAATCCCGGTTTCCTCAATAATACTGGTCTGTGCGCAAGCGTAGACGCTGAGGTCGGCAAATTCGACTACATCGGCATTCTCAACAGAACACCGGTATGTGCATTTAGTATCGGGGCATTTTCACGACTGTGAGTACTCATGAAAATGCCCAGTATTGGCACTGATGTATCCCTACTTAAAACACACACACACACTATAATGCATTGCTGGGACTTGTAGTCCTACATAATTGAAGCTATTCTGCATTGCTGTATAATCATAATACAGCAATGCATAATCATAATATATACAGGACTACAAACAACTCACAGAACATACAGGCACAGAGATTAAAGCACTTACCTTATCTAACTGTCCTCCTGGCTGGAACACCATGCAGCAGGTAGAGGCAGTGGGCTGTGTATTCAGGAAGCAGCTCTCCGGGTGCTCCCGGCCGAGGCCCCAGCGCTGCCTGTGGTACAATTACACCCGGTGTGCGGCTCTCTCCCTCACTTGCAGGGCGGCCAAGCAGTTGGCGCCTGTCGCCCCCCACCATTCATTCCCCTATCCTGCCACTGGTACTATGCGCCCCCTCCTTGCGAGCTGGCTTGGGCCCGCACCGGCGGTACTTCCGCCTCTGCCTTGCGCCCAACGCTGTTTAAAGAAGACCTTCCGGCAGTCGAGTCCACCTGCAATGGGAGAGGGGGGAGGGGGGAGGGGGTCATTGCTGGCGCCGGACCGAATCTCACTGGGCCACGGGCCCCCCACGTTATGCCACTGGGTGACAGCCCCCGCCCCACGCTATGCCACTGGGTGACGGTCCCCCCATGCTATGCCACAGGGTGACGCCCCCCTCACCCCACTGGCCATGGTCAGTCCGCCCCTGCTCGGGGGGGGGCCCTCTTCTACCTCGCAGGGCCCCTCACTGGAATGAAAAAAAATATCTATAAATATCTGTTTGTAGATTGCCATTACTAAACGTTACATCGGCACACACCTGCTTTCTTTCCTTCCCGCTGGGCGCTGCTCTGTGTCACAGCGGGGAGGAGAGAAAGTGACAGCCGGCCGAGCGCTGCGGGAGGAGAGGCTGTGAGTGGCCAATGTCTCTCCTCCCACACCGCTCAGCCGCCTATCACAGTCCGGCAGAGCGCTGTTTAACGGCGACAGCAACATTATTAACAACCTGTTTACGGTTAGCTCCGTAACAAAGACCCGAGGGCACCACCAAAAATTAATGGGAAAAAAATTTCAACACGCATGGGGCGCAAGGGGTTCTTCACAGTTAGAGCGGCTAGGGTCTGGAACTCGCTGCCGCAGGAAGGGATTTCAGCTAAAAGTGTGGAATCATTAAAGAAACTCTTTCAACCCCCCCCCCCCCCCCCCCTCACGCCTGAGATAACATGTTTCAGATTCCCCCAAATTCTATGGAGATTGTTAAAAGGTAAAACTCTTTTTCAGTTGATGGCATGTGACCCATGTTTTCACAGCAAAGAGAGATACAGCAATGCGTGCTTCTTATAAACAAGAAAGATGGCTGCACGTCAATAAGCAATGCCTGGAATAAAAGCTTGACAAGGCTCTAACGCGCTATGATTTTCAGAAATACACATCTAAGTCTTCCCCCCCGATAACCAGAGGAAAGAAAGCTTAATACTCAGATATACAGTCATGCAAGGGATTAGCTGTACTCTGACTCTGAAAGCACACTCTGCTTTGGTGCCTCCACATTTCCATTTTCCCTTTTGTGCACAATTGAGCATGGCAGACCCACTCAATCTAGCAGTGGTGCCAAGAAAGAGATGCTTGATTTGACATCTGTTCACTATAGACAATAGAGCAGCACTGCTCTAAACTGTATCAGAAGTTTTCTAATGATAATTATTTTGGAATAAATGAATGAAGGCATGAACTTGAAATACAGTTTGAAAGGTTTGAGGGAATTCTGATATAGAGCGCACTGGGCTTAATTTGTGTTTGCAGTAGCAAACATTTAAATTCCGCCTCCTCTTTGGCCAGAGCAGCTGAAGTACTTGTACGTAGAGGGTTTTGCCAACTAAAGTATCTGAAACTTTAGCAAGATACAGTGATGTATTTACCATAATGGTACTTGTGCGCCAATTCATAGGACAGCAGGGTTAGAAGCGGCAGTGCCAAACCCCAAAATTTACAAATAGCAAGAAACCTTTTTTGCTTACCTCTTTTGTTTACCTCTGGACATCTGTGGATATATTTATCAAGAGAACTGTAGACAGGGGTTTATGGAATATTGAGAGGAAGGCTCTTTATAGTTCATGAAACCATCTTTCCTCCCTTTTGTTTTGTGGCCTGCACAGTTGCACAGTAGTTCTGCATATGAAGCAGACCATATGCTGCCTCCAATAGCACGTTCTGGCATTCATTTTTAACTAATCACATGACACAAAAGGCAGAACTTTACAAAAAGGTGCCATCATCAGGGGCGTATCTGCCGTGAGGCAAACAAGGTGTTAGTTATATAATATTTTAGCTCACTTTGATATACTAGGTTTTTACATTGTAATATCCTGTTACATTTATTCACCTATCTTATTGAGGAATGTAGCTTCCCTTCTGATTGTTTGCACATCAGCACTTTTTTAGTCCTATAAGGACACCTGTTTTTTGACACTTTATATTCATATTGGTAGGTTTATTGGATTATTTATTCACAGGGTTGTTACCCATGTTTTGATTTATATACATTTACATATTTTTATATTTATCTCATACCTTTAGCGCTGTGACAACACTTTACACTTTCACATTTAACACTTCTCATAGCAGCTTTAGGATCACTATTTGATTTTTAGTTTACTTTCCAAAAGTGCAGAATTTTTTTGCAATCAATTTTGGGTAGTCCCCGTTTTTCGTGCAGCTATGGAAATTTGTAATTTTTTAAACAATCGACTGATTAATCTGGAGGAAGTTTTTAGTTTTGAAAGGATTTCTACTACTAATACCCAGCAGGATTTCAAGTCCCTCAAATGGGCACTTGAAAAACAATTAAGATTATGGTGGGACATTACCACTCATGAGAGGTATCTCGTTGACGGTATTGTCCCAAGGAGTTTAAGATGGGATATATCACCCAATGATGGATTATTAGATCAGGAATCCCAGGTGGAATGGATTAGATTTCTTCACCATTGGGAAGAAAAACTTTTGCAATTACTAATAGCTTGGAAAAGAAGAAAACTTGACCTGGTAGAGATTAAGATTAAGGAATTAAAAATAAAACTAGAAACACAGGTAGATTCTGAATATATTAAAGACTCCCAGAAAGATTTGGAGACCTTTTTACAAAGGAAAGATGCAGAGATTAAGAACAGGAAGCATAAGAAATATATTAGAGATATGATGGATTTTAAAACTAATAAAGTTTACAAATGGCAAAACCCTTCAGAGGAAATTACCAGTTGTAATACCAGTGAACAGGGTTCCACTATGGACCAGGAAGAAGCTGAAGAAAATGGGGGTACAGATTTTGGCTGGAAACCAATATATAAAAAACGTAAGAGAGAAAGACAGAGTAACCCTGTTTCGCTATCTAGGGATCAAGGTGACAACCAACAAACGAATAAACAGGGAACACAACATACCCGTTTTAAATTACCTACATCCCAAAGATTCCACCCTGTATTGGAACAAGCGGATTCTAACATAGCAGGGGACTCTGAGTTCAATACCACTCCACATAATATAAGCCCGCCTAAACGGATTTTTTTAGAAAAAACATACAGAGCCCCCTCTTAAAGAGGAACATCTTCAAGGGGTCACTCGGGAAATTTTTTTCCTAGGGGGAGGAGACCCTATTGGGGGAACAGGGACCCCATGGGCCCAGAAGAACAGATGGGAAGACAAGGAGCCGATTGGGGGACCTTAAGGGGAAGAGGCTGGAGACACCCACCTATGGAAGGTTTCAGAAACCCAAGGTTCAGAGGAGGGGGTCAGGGCCGGCCTTAGGGGTGTGCGAGCAGTGCGACCGCACAGGGCGCCATGGCAACAACGGGCGCCGTGCGGCCGACACAGCTATTGCTTCACTGTTTTCACTGCTATTTTGCACTTCTTCACATATTTATGAAATATTTTTATTGAATGGTTATATAATATTTTAGCTCACTTTGATATACTAGGTTTTTACATTGTAATATCCTGTTACATTTATTCACCAAACAAGGTGTTTGCCTAGGGGGGCACATTCCAGGTGGGCGGCAAAAATGCCGCCCCCTAAAACATTTAGGCAGCCGGGCAGAGGCAAGAGAAGAGACCGTGATGGAGGAGGCGGGAGGCGTCACAAAGGCTCAGGCAGGGTTTACCGTGCCAGGTAGGAGGACAACTGTGCTGGCAGGGCCCAGCATAGGTTCTGCACAGCCCACCAAAGAGTCACAGGTGGGCTGTGCAATACCTTTTGGTGAGCTTTGCATGATCTGTGGGGGGCTTTGAAGGATCCGCAGGGGGCTCTGCAGCCTGCACAGGCCACCTGAGATCCAGCAGACTGCAGGGCATCAGGGGGGCTGTGCATGATCTGTGGGGGGCTCTGCAAGGTCTCAGGGGGCTGTGCAAGATCTATAGTGGGTTCTGCCCACCATAGACCTCGCAGAGCTCACCACAGCTCAGGCAAAGCCCCCCTGAGACCCTGCAGAGCCCACCACAGATCCTGAGACCACAGCTTTCCTGCTATGCTAATAGCAGAACATGTCAAAAGCTGGATATAGCGTGTGTACTGTATCCAGCGGCTGGCAGGTTACGCAAAAAGTATTAAACAGGAAGGTGTGGGGTAAATTTAGTGAATTTTGCCTTGCCTAGGGCAGCCCCAAACCAGAATACACTGGCCATCATACAGGTGCATCTAAAGGTGCCCATACACCTTACAATTATCTACAGATTTTCTGTGGTCAGGTGGAAAAAGTGCAACAGATTGGCCCTGGTGGAGATTACTCCATCCACACAGTTTAGCGTAGATGGAGGAATCTGTTGTACCTTTTCCATCTGACCACAGAAAATCTGCAGATAATTGTAAGGTGTATGGCCAGCTTAAGACACCTTAATATCTAAATGACTAGATGATGACAGTTCTATTCAGTAAATTTACTTTTTAGTGCATTGGCTAAACTTTCCGATTCCAGCCTATTCATTGGACTGTGAGTGATCATCACACCACTGACGAGGTCTCCCCTGCATTCTTCCCTTCCTGGAATTTGACTTAAACACGCTTTCTTGCCACCGAACCTGAAACATGTACTGTACATACTGTACACAGCCATTTGCTACAGCTGCAAGTGACTTTCTCACCCTCATACAGTACAAAATACAGAATAGATGGGCCACTCACAGGCAGCGTATGGATGTCCTGTAGTAGTACGAATAGATGGGCCGCTCACAGGCAGCGTATGGATGTCCTGTAGTAGTACAGAGCATCCATATGCTGCCTGTGAGCGGCCCATCTATTCGTTTTTAACTGCAAGGTACTACTTTTTTTAAATAAACGTTTATGTCGACTACACAATGAGAAGTTTCCCTTTTTATTCTCGTTAAATATCGATCCATGGGACTCTGATGAGACGCTTGCTGGGACTACATATCGGCTTCTCATCTCTTTATTGCCTACAAACAATAATGGTTTGGTGAGTGCGCACCCCAGAGGGGAGTTTTGTCGTGGACACATGGTGTGGGAGAAAGATTATTAACCACCCTTTTTTTGAAGTTTTTTCATCATCAATATATTATATATATTTGGACTAAATAACAGTTTGGACTAACTTTATTATTCATCACCTGCATAGATGACCTTTGAATTGATTTGATGCATGTTTATTTGATACTAATTGATTACATCAAGGAATTTTATTATAATAAGGTTTATTTCATTGCACTTTTGCACGAAGTGAAATTTGGGATTTAATATCTCACTGGCTACCACCATGGTATGGTAGCAGATTATGCACTAAAGATCATAAACACCTATATATTTTTTTGCTAACACGTATTCACACATTTAATAGTTCACCTATTGGTGACCCTGAGCGCTGCACACTCATTCATATACATTGTTCTTAAGTTGAATTTGTATGTAAGTTGGAACAGGTAAATTTTTTAAGTGTAACTGCAGCCAAAAATGTTTTGGGGGATTTGGGATAGCATAGGGAAGGGTTAACCCCCTGTAAAGTTTGTTTTGCTGTGTGTGCCCCTGTTCAGAAGATTTCACCTCACTTTCTGTCCCTGTGACAATTGGATTTTTAAAATGTTGGGTTGTCGTGGAAACAAGGATTGGTGACAAAGCTTCAGTGGAGACACCTTTTTCCCATGATAACGCTTACCGGAGTGAATTTGCCTTCCTAGGAGTAGATTTCCTCTCACTTCCTGTTGTCCCAGGGACAGGAAGTGAGATTATATCTTTCTAATGAGGATACAGACAGCAGTAAATACCTCACAGTGACCCGGAAGAAGAGGTGGGAACCCTTCGTCTGCACGTCTAACTAGAGCCAACTTCCTGTAATGTACGTACAGTATTGTACTGCGAACCAGACCCAAAAAGGCGGCCACTCCTCGTCTGCACAAGCGCGGTAGCATTACAACTACCCCTGCTGTACAGTAATAGCCTCTTTGTAAGTAGGAGTCAATGAACTTTTGCACCATATTCTAATTATTCGAGTTTCACCTGTAAGTCAGATGTATGTAACTCGGGGACTGCCTGTATTTGCATGTAAAATGAGAATAACTAAAATGTCATGGGAGATAAAACAAATTAGGATGACCTTCAGTGATACAGGCAAATTACCAATGGGGATAAGATAAAAGATGTAATTCCTTTAAGCTTTAAATATCAAGGTTGTTTGCATATATGAAGTGTTCCTAAATTGTACATAAACCTCCCAATGTGGAGAAAGTACTTGACAAG
Organism: Nanorana parkeri; assembly: GCF_000935625.1. NCBI lineage: Eukaryota > Metazoa > Chordata > Amphibia > Anura > Dicroglossidae > Nanorana > Nanorana parkeri. The sequence continues at coordinate 715,882 of NW_017306392.1, forward strand.
CAGGAAGAATTTCTAAACTTTAATTTTGATGGACAGCGAGATCACAGTTTAAAAATTAGTGTTCTAGCACCACCAAGTGGAAATTGAGTTTGTTAGGGGAACATTCTAAATAGAAAGTATAGCGTCTACTATACATTTAAGTATACGGCAAAGCAAAAGATAAAAAACAGTATAAATTCAATGAGTTTGGCGATGGTTTCACTATCATATTTTTGTCTGACATTATGGGAGGAGAGGAATTTGGTACAGGCCTCAATACCATCTGTATGGGGGATGTTACTGTACAAAGATATATACAGTATATCCCATCATATATATACTGTGGCAGTGAGTGGCAATGCTACTATGTAGTTTGGCAAACAAAATGGTCACCAAGGACACCCAGCAAGAAGGGCTGAGCGGTTCCAGGAAAGTGCTTTTACCAGGAAAGAGCTGGCTTTACAACTCATTCCAGGGTTCCTGGATTATAGTTGGGATCCCGGAGCCGGGAGTTTTCTAAGAGAACTGGGAGGGAAGAAATCTCCATTCCTGGATCTGGGCTTTAGTGGTGACCACCACCGAATGATGGTGCACCTGTGCTCAGCCCTTATGAAAAGGCTGCTGGTTCATGTTCAGGGCTTCAGCTGGAAGACAAAGGAGGTGTCTGTCCAGGAGTCAGGAGGACTCCATCCTGGAACCAGCCTGTGTGGCAAGTCTGTTGGATGCAGCCTGTTTGAGAGATGTTTAAAGTAATAACCTGAAGTCGGTGAGACTTGGAAACACGTTATTTTGCTTAAAGACAAAGCTAAAGTTGTGTTCTTATGTTGGAGAAACCCCTGTGAGGGAAAACTGGTGTGAACTTTTAAATAAAAGTAGGTGGGAAGCCCTAAAAAGAACATGGACTATGTCCTTAAGGCTCCACCATTTGAAGCTAAATCTCACAATATATATTTAGTACACGTCTGGAATACATGCACATTTCCCCATGTTTTATCCCTTTCTTTTCACAGCAAGTACAGAAAAAAAAAAAGAACTGATGCGGATGTTCCAGAAATATAATGTGCACCTAACTTACTCTGTGATGTGACAACACAGCTATGAAATCCTCCTAAGCACACGGTGTCAGCCCTGCCTACTTTATTTCTGATGGAATAGAAAGGACACATCTCCATAACCCCTCCTTGTGCACAGGCAGAGAGCACAGAAAGTCATCTACTCGGATTCCTGGCAAATTTAACAGGTATTTTTTGAACTTATTAAACAGATAAAATAAAACACTTGCAATTGTATATTTAGTAGACCAAAGGGGAGCAAATAAGAGAAGTTTATTGTTAGTGTTTGCACTATTTCTCTTTGCACTGTCTTGTTAAAGGAGTTGTAAAGTCCCAGCATATACTAGGTTGTTAGAACATCAGCATTGTAATAGGAATACATACTATAATGATCAAATCTGACTTGAGAAAATCTCTTCATGTACTGAGTGCTGCCTTTTGTCTGCCCATCACTTTCATCAACTTCCTGGATTCCCAGTGTGCTTTGCTTCTCTTTCCCTGCTGCTTGATGTGATGCATCTCAATTTCTCAAGATTACATATCCCCTCATGCATTGCTTCCAGCAAGCAATGATCCATTACATTGTTCAGATGTTGAGTTGTAGTTCAGACAGCAGGCTGTATGAGGAAGTGCATATTCACAGGTGCAAGTGAAATTATATCACTTTATTGAGGAAGTACATCCTTTGGACATCTTCAATAAGTAAGTTTACAAACTTCTAGGTTGATATGGTTAATTAAGAGTGGGATAGAACGTAAGGAAATTTACTATAGAAAAACATATTGATTTTTAGTTTTTGACCATAGATACCTTTAAATAGGGAACATTGTGCACTATTGTGAGCCACGGGCCCCAGCTCCAGGGATGCCTGTTAGTAATTAATTGATTATAAAATAGAACAGGTTGTATTAAGAACATCTAGCTCTAAAGACTGATGATTGAATTGCTAAACACAGCATGTATTCACCTTTTCCAGGTAAATGATGACATTAGAAAACTTTTACATCCCATTAAACATGGAGCATTCCAGGTGCCGCTGCCAAACCTGCAGGTCATGGCTTGGTATTTTCTACGCCAAGGTTATACGAACATCAACCAGGAGAAAACACACAGTGGCTCACTTCTACAAAGCTGAAACTAATCAAAGTTTCATTCAGAATACAGTGATTAAAAATAAAATATCAAATGACTTATGACTTTTTTTTATCTTAGACGCCAACCGCTTCAGTTAAATGCTTCTTGCTCCATTGATTGAAAAAATAACTATGTTAAAGGCAGTTCAGGTGATTTATAGAATGAAAAACAATTGACCTGCTTTTATTGAATGCAAGCTAAGAAAAACCAAAACTGCTATTAAAGTGGTGTTAAACTCTCAAACTTTTTTTTCAATAATGAATCCAGATCAAACAAATATACATTGCCCAGGAAAGTATTTCTTACTCCAAGCACTTACAGTTATCATGTTTCTAAACTGCTGCCTCCAACTCTCTCAGCTCAGCTTCCCTGAACTTCCTATCCAGTACACGATTACAAGGGACAGCACAATCTACAGCAGCTGTCCATCTACTAGCTTGGAGAAGGAAGGAGGGAGGGAGGAAGAGCAGGGAGAAGGCAAAGACTTGCCTTGCTGTCACTGTGTGTTTGTGGAGACACACGCAGCTTACTAGCACACATGAGGGTGTGCTAGTATGGCACACATAGGACCATGCAAGGGAAAGGAACCACCCTAAAACAGGATATCAGGACCAATGCTCAGAGGACCAGCTGAATTTGCAGGAAACTAACATTTTTTGAAACATAAAGAAGCAGCATCCGTTGTAAGTTATATAATCAGCATTAAACCTTTTGAATTTAATATCAGGTTAAAGGGTTATTAAACCCTTGTATGTTTTTTCATATATCTACTGCTAGCAAGTAGTAGATATATGCAAAAACATAAAAAAAAAAAAAAACTTTTTAAAACGGTTAAAACTTACCTGTGTCTCCGCTCTGCGCTCTTGTCTGAAGATTCTCGGATGGCCGCAAAGGATCTTGGGGCGGGCGCATGCGCAATTCAGATCTTCAGCCGGGAGATGAGGAGAGACACAAGGTAAGGTAAGTCTGTGGACAACGTGCACCCGCACAGATTCCGTGGGACAAGAAGTGCCAGGAAGAGAGAGGAGTCAGTGCTGGATCGAGGGGGGGGGGGGGGGGGGATTTTGCCTTCAATGTCACTTTAATGCTGTTGATTATATGTTAACACTATTGACAGACTGCAGCATGTACATTTTTTTGTTGCCAATAGCTCCACTTTAACTTTCTCTTCCCCCACTGGTGTGAGAAAAGGGGTCATAGCAGTCAACGCTATGCCCAGGTCGCTACTCTGGGGGGCTATTAGGACTCTTGTTTTATATTACTATACTGGTGCGTGCTATAGGAGTGCAAACCCACATTTATTCTGAACTTTCCTGTGGAAATACACTTCTTGCACTAAACTTGTCAATTGTCAGTTGCACTGGCTGGACCCACCTATCACTTTAGGTGGTGGAACAACAGCAGTGGTGGGGTACAGACACAGACAAAGAGATTAAGAAGCCTGAGCTAATAACAACAGAGAGTATGTTTTTTGGCAATAAATGACAGCCAGAACGATAAGGTGGTTACATGCCTGGCAGGTGGGATGAAGCCCTGACCAATGGTATTGAAAAGACCCAATGCATTTAGCAGCTGAGGAGTCTGTGACATTTGTATCAGTTTTCTTCCTGGGACAGGTAGCAGGGAAATGGTGCCAATCCTCACCATATCATGTCAACAATGTTAGTCCATATAAATTTCAATATCGGCAGGTAGTAGGAGTGAGAACATGTTTCACACCCCAATAAAGTATATTCTCCATCAGGATGTATGCTGCTTGGGCTATTCGAACGATGTCGGAGACCTGACAAAAATCAGCATTTTGGTCCCCGCGTCTCCATGACCCCGAATGAAATGTCATTAATTTATTGAATTATTTATTATCATTTAATTGAACTACTAAATTGTTTTTTTCTTTTACTATTGCTGGACGTATTGCGCAGCCGTAATCACTGTGATATATATTAATACCCCTTCTGGATGCACTTACACTAATTAGCAGGGGACCCTCAGCCTGCTATTATGATATTTGGCTGCACTGTTTTTTGGTATGTTCATTTCTATTTATATCTTAATTTTAAGTAAATTTTAATTTGATAAGTGACTATTTGCCCACCTTTAAATATTTGAATATTTAAGTGATTTTTGGCACATTGAAGTTAATTTTATGGTATGCTAAGTCTTACTACTACCTTAGACTGAATATACAAACTTAGGATCACTCATAATATGGCTTGACATATAGATATAGGATTTCTGTGGGCACCACTAGATGCAATATACAACCCCCAGGGGTGTGCCTTCGATGTTTTCATCCATCTCGTTGTCCGGACTATAAAGTGGCAGGTTTAAAATGAGATGATGCTTATTGTAACACTAATACTGATCGTTGAATCTATTTATATAGTGTTCTAGGTTTGAGGTCCTGCGGAAGCAGGCAAGTGTCAAAACATGTTGAGGACCTACAGAACAACCATCTTTCAATACATTTACAACACAACAGCTAGATCACTGCAAAATAACCTGTACTGCTTGGTATATGGACTTTTAATTAGTTACATGTACTAATGAATTGTCTGTACTTACATATATGATTTTTTTGTGGAATTCATAATAAATTATGTTTTAATATTTTAGCAATCCTGTAGTTAGAACTGAGCATCTTAAGATGCTCCTAATTATTTGCATAGTTTGATAGAGGTAAATAATTGTTTAGTTTATGGAGAATGTTACGCTATATGAAAAGATACTGCACTTTGCAAATAACGTCATGTGTGCTAGTGTAGAAGAACACTGCCGGCCATAAATATTATGAGTGAAGCAAGATAACTTATCCACAGCAGTGTATTTCCATTATGTCTTCCAAAAAATAATGATGGTGTTTGCTTTTAGAAACTGCAACTGCAGCATTATTATTGCAATATACTACTGCAACGTTTACATTTTCATACCCGTTGTGAGGTTAGATGATCAGCTCTTAGAAGGTGGCTTTTGCCAGCCAAGTCATAGCAATATTTGTTACAGTAGATGTTGGCTGACTGGGCATTCCTCTGTTCACCTTTCAAATGAATCGCAACGCACCTCCTGCACCAGAACACATGGTAGGTGCTATTGCGTGGTACAGTGCAGTAATCGCATGGGACTGTGCAATGAATGCACTGTACTAGTGTGTGCGGGCTCTCAAACACACTGACTGACACACACAACCACAGACACAATCACACACTCACATTCTCACACACACATATACACTACACTTTTTTTTAAGATCCACCCAGTCTCCCTACCTTACGAGAACTGGAGTGGATGCTCAGTCTGGGGGTTCAGTGTGGGCTGCTGTGCTGTGATGGAGCTCCATCCATATGTGCAATGCAATGCCCTGTAGAGGTGTCGGGAACCAGAATGTGACATCACTCCGGTCTAGCACCTCTACAGGACACACATGGGAGCTGTAAGCGATGCACGTATGGATGGAGCTCCCTTGCGGCTATACCCCCAGCCCACCCCATCCCACCTCAAGCTGACACTTGGTGCCGGGCAGCAAATTTTGAATGACTGCTTGTCGCGAGAACTGACAGAGCTGTGCTAGGGGAAGGCTGAGGAGCCTCACACCTAGTGCAGTGTAAGGCACACAGCGACCCACTGAACAAGATGTTGTGACCCGCTTTTGACTCGCGACCCACCAGTTGAGAACCACGGTCCTAAAACATAATTATGTCAGGCATCTTTCACAATATATTCTGTGGCATGCACAAATGCAACAGTAATCACAAACATTATGAAACTTGTTTTCCCAGGTATTAAAATGGAAACAATTAAGGATGTGTTTTGTCTTACAGCTGCTACTTTGTACTATCTTCACTTTGGAGGGGATTCAAATTTGTACTGCAAGGAGTTGAAATTAAACAAGGCAGTCCATTGGCTACTCCCAAAAGTAGGGTTGTGGGAGTCATGATTGTATATTTAACGAAAAACGGCTCTTGAACACCCTTAGTTTCTTTTCTTAAGAATCCCTGCCTCTGTTTGCTACAGTTTGTTTACCTTATGTGGTTTTTATTGTACAATTATAGTGGTGGTAGAGTCCAGGTATACAATCTGATGGGAAGACTGCCAAGTATGGTATCCAGCCTTGGTGTTACACTTGTTTCATCCTCCTGGTATCCAGTAACTTGTAAGAGGTCAGTGTTTGTGTGTGTTTTGTTGACGGAGCAACCTGGATTAAATCTAGCCCAACTTTATTTAAAATTACATATAGAGTGGCAGTGTAGAGACCAGTCTGCGCGTCTTCAATATCAATATATTGTTCATATTATGGGAGTATAGCAGGCATAGTTGTCAAATACAGAACTACATATTTAAAGAGGCGCCGGGAATATTCAAACTTGTACATGCAGTCAGATGAAGGAAAAACTTCAAACAAGCTCAAAAGCTCTGGCAAGGTGGCCCCCACACAGCAGGGTCTCCCTCAATGAGTACCCAACAGTAGCTTAAAGCATAGCATTACAGAAAGGAACACCAAACCAAAAATGGATAAAAAGTCCAAGATCATTTTTAATTGTTGGTAAATAGGTCTTATAAAAATATCAAGTGTGTTTTGGAGGCAAAACCACTCCCCCTTCAACAGGTCTCAACACAGTATAAACTTGGATAACTCCCTTAATTAACCCCTCCCCTTGCACTGGTGGATGGTCAGTTGCATTGTAAATTTCCACTGACTACCTACCAATGCAAGGTGGGGAAGGCGTTAATTAATAATGCCACTAACCACCAATGTTGGGGGTTATTGCATCCACTGATACCAATGCTGGGGGTTATTTTTGCATCCTCTGGCACTAATACTGGAGGTTATTGTTGTGTCCACTGACACCAATGCTTGTGTTTATTGCCTAAATAAAACTGGGGTGTGACAGGGGGAGTGTCCATTGCCGAAATAAAACTGGGGGTGTGGCAGGGGGGTTTGTCCATTGCCTATATAAAACTGGGGGTATGGCAGGGTGTGTCCATTGCCTAAATAAAACTGGGGGTGGGGCAGGGATTATGTCCATTGCCTAAAAAAAACTGGGGGGTGTGGCAGGGTGTGTCCATTTCCTATATAAAACTGGGGGTATGGCAGGGTGTGTCTATTGCCTATATAAAACTTGGGGCATGTGACACCCGAATCCCCTTTTATTTGCATACTATATCTTGGTGTATAGAATGCACCTACTACAGGAACAATTCTTACTTTATGTACTTTGTTTTTCCACTTCATATATGAATTCATCTTCCTCCAGATACAATTACATTCACATTGCCATATAAGAATTTGACATATATAAAGAATTTATAAAGTAGTGAATGCGACATTCACAGCATGTGTATATTCACTTGTAAATTTCAGTGATTAATTCCCCTGTTGACTGGTGAATGTCACATTAGCTGCTTTATAATAAATATGCACTGTAATAATTGAAACTGTATCTAGTGTTTCTAACATTTGGAAGACTCATTATGAGAGCGTTGTGTTTTGTTGACACACATAAATTTGCAGCGGCTAATTATAACTTTCATCAATTAAATACTTTGCTTCCGCCTTATTTTGATTACTCACTAACTTTCTTTTCTTTAATACAAAATATTGCAGTGAAATATAATTGCATATTAATTTAGGTGACACAGTAATGTAGATTTTTTTTTTTAATACACCTTCAGATCTCTAAAATTTATTTGGGACTGTTATATAAATATTGCATTTCCTTTTGAGATCTATTCACTATACTTCATATCATTTGTGAATTTAGAAGTAATCTTTCTAGTAGCATCCTGCTTGAGCTCGGGAATAGCTCACTCATTCTTTCCATTTTCATTTTAGTACCCTAGGCTATGTTTCTGCTGGAAAAATGGCTGATTTAAATGAAGATACCATAGTGGGGGGAATTTATCACAACTGGAGCAGCTGTGCATGGCAACCAATCAGCTTCTTTCCTCAGTTTGTTCAGTTAAGATTTGAAAATTAAAGAAAGAAAAAAGCTGATTGGTTGTCGTGCACAGCTGCACCAGTTTTGATACATTCCCTTCAGTGTTTCACTTACTTAGAGCTCAACTCCAGGCAACACCCCCATGACCTCCCCTCACCACTTAGAGGACACCATATGTGTATATGTTGGATTTTTTTTAACGCTTTTTTATGTCTTTAGGTCAGTGCTCTGGATTCTCTTCAGATCTTCTCAAGAGGTGGGCAGTCCTCAATGATGCAGAGAGTGCCACTCATGTCATCACCTCTTTGCATACACTGTGTGCACCCTCAGAGGGTGGCCCCATGACGACATCTTGCACTAACAGTATGCCCTTACTCTTATGGGCTATGCGAGTATAGAATTTTTAATGCTTCTGCTGACCTAGGCATACCTATTTTTAGGAGCTAGCCATTGGAGACTAGAAACTTATTGTAAGGGTACCTTTAGCCATGAAATGATAGTCACTTATTCCAACCATTACTATTTTTACCTGTTATCACTACTGGTAAGCTGTAGACAGCTCCTCTCTTCATATAATACTTGTGGCTTGTAAGCCACAAGTATTATATTAGCATGACCTAATAAGAAAACTGCATTGCAGTCTTCTACCCAGTTTGCTTGGGGCACCACTATGCTCAGCACTACTGTCCTCAGATGCAAAACTCTCCCCACTAGCTTGTGCTCCACTGCTGCAACTCACTGTCACATGGCACAGGCACTAGGGCACCACTGATCCATGTGACCTATCCTTTAAGCCCTCTCCAAGAAAAGTATTTTACAGTGAGTACAAAAATTATATTTTCTTTCTCATGCATTGAGGGATCCATGAAGTCTTTCACCTTCTAGATGTTCAAAAGCAGTCCATCTGAGGGGTTGGTCACAAGCAAGCAAGCAGCCCGTGAACAGTTAGTAAAGTGTATGCTGGGGGCAGCCAGTACAGCAGAAACAGAAACCATACCGCACTCCTTACCACTTGATGAGGATGGGTGCTCGAAATGACTGCGGATAGCACCGCCACACATGAACAATAGAAAACTGTCACCAGCACACAATAAGTTGAAAAAGCAAAATATTTGATTGCCAATAGCTGTATCTCATTGGCAAGTGCTTTCGGGGCCTCGCAGGGTCCCCTTCATCAGGCTTAGAGCCAGTACAAAAGGACTGCCCCTTCCACAGTGTCTAGAATCAGATATGTTGTGACCATTTGGCAGTAAGGCAATGTAAGGCTCAGGGTATGAGGCAGCACCTCAGTACTCACAAAACCCAAACAGCAGGTGAAGGATGAATGACTGGAGGTGACAAAAGTTATCATAGGTAGGCAGCAGGAATGAATCAAAAGTTCCACATGGCTCTTTGCAAAGCTGAAGCAGCAGCAGGGAGGTGGTTCCTCAACACTCTATGACGTGACACTCCACCCAGTAGATAACATCAGTGCCCAGTTCCACAGGGTTAACCAAGGGAAAACTGGCAGGGAATGGGTATTATTAACCACTTGAAGACCATGGTATTTCACCCCCTTCCTGGCAAGGCCATTTTTCAGTATCCAGCGCTGCGGTACTTTGACTGACGTTTATTCCGTCATGCAACGCTGTACTGAAACGAATTTCATACCATTTTCTGGGGACAGATAGAGCTTTCTTTTGGTGATATTTAATCACCACTGGGGTTTTTTTTATTTTTTACTATAAAACAAAAAAAAGTACCCTAAATTTTGAAAAAAAACATGTTTCCCTATAAAATGCTGTGAAACATTTATTATCACCCCAATTTTTGGGTAAAATATAAAAGACGGGGTCACGTCGGGTAAATGGATACCACACATGTCAAGCTTTAAAATTGCACATGCCCGCGAAATCGCAGAAAACGACCACAACCAAAATTGGCCATAGGCGACGCTTTAAAAGTGTTTACTGCTCATCAGTTTAGTGTTATCAGTGATTGATGGCCCTAAAATTATTGCTCTCATTCCGACATTCGCGGCGATATGCAACATGTGCGGCATAATAGGCGCAATCGTCGTTTTCGTACATAAGCGCACTCGACGCATGTTTGCGTGTGTATGTGGGGGGTGGGGGACTTTAAAACATATATTTGTGTTATTCTTTTTTTTTTTCATTATTTGTGAATATTTTTGTTAGCTTCATTTTTTTTTTTTATGCTTTAAAAAAATTTAGACATAACTTTATTGCTATCACATAGGGGTCTAAGAAATCCCCTATGTGATAGCCAGTTCACCAAACAGGTCCTCTTTATGGAGACATCAGGGGTCTCCAAGACCTCTGATGTCACCTAGGGACCCCCAGAGAGCATTCGGGGATAGGAAAAGAGATCAAAGGGCGATCGAGTACTGATCTCCCTTTGATCTGCTGTTAGAGCGTAGCCGTGCAGGTCCCAGACGCCCTCCCGCTCCTAGCAGACTCCTGTCCGTTCACAAACGGCCATGGACGGGAGGTGGTTAAAGATGGTCAGTGACCTATGTACTTGAGGTAGCTTCTGCTGCTCAGCCCACACAGCCAATTCGCAAAGTGAGTCTTCAGAGACAGGGCATGCACTGAGGGCAATGCCAGCAGCTCTGGACCTGGAAAACACTTCCTGGCTAACATTTTTTTTTTTTTTTACCAGAACCAAGAGTATGGATAGCACTCCACATGTAACCCAGTGCCCAAAGGTCACTTCCCAGCTATCCCCTCAATGCCCAAGCCAGCAGGGTCCTTCAAAAGCCTGGCTGAGGACGGTTACACACACATAGCTGCAATTGGAGAGACCAGCTCTTGCAGCAGTGTAGAGAAGAGTATTGATTCAGGGAAAAGGTCTTGAATAGTAAGAATAAAAGGTGCTTGCAAAAATAGGTTAGTCTTCGACACAGCAGAGCTGAAGAAAAGATGTCCATCTGCTTAGGATAAGGTCTTAGCCATTGTATTATATAGTAGTTTCTTCAATACAATATGCAAATAACAGTGAGGAATGAAATGATTAGACAGCCCTGGAAGTGTATTCAGCACTAGACCATATAAAGAGACATGAGGTCTCTAACACCAATTCACTTTGTTTTTCAAGCTAACAAAATCAGGTCTAACCGGATATTTATAAAAAGCTCTGAAAACCAGTAAAATGTCTTGGTTTATTTGGTTACTAGCATGATAACCTTTAAATTACAACAACCTTGGGAAAAGAACCCTTAACCAAGTTCACTAGAAATATCTTTATCAGCAGCCAACACGTTTAGCGGCGTTATGCAAAAGGTAAAAGTACACCAAGAGCAATATAAACATTAAAGTGATATTAAAGTCAAATGGTTTTTAAGCTCTTTTAAAATGCTGAATAAACAACTTACAATGGATGCTGCTCCTTGAAGGGTCTTATGGAGCCACGCTTGTGTGTTCTAGTAAGCTATAGCACAGGGAATGGCTAAACAGCGTGGATTGGGGAAAATTTAGTTTACTTAAGAGGTCGTATTCCTTGCTTTGGAGAGATCTCCTCTTACTTTCTGCTGAGTCAACAGAGGAGGAGCTAAAAAGAAAAACCAAACAATGCAGCCACCACATCTAAGGTAAGCTGTAATGTATTACATTTTTTTATTTTTGGGTTTAGATATGTTTATAGCGAGCATTAGTCATAAGGAAAGTAAACACAAAGGGAGCGCCTTTCCTAGTGCAGATCAATTTAATTTCAATAAGCATGAAATAAAAAGGAGATGAAATGGTACTCACAAACATGAGTGTTACACAGGCATGGAATGGGAGCTGACATGCAGTAAGGCATCCACTAGACAATTCCTGTGTGTGATGACGTTGACGCGTTTCCAGGGCACGCCCCCTTCATCAGAACATTTAGTTGTCCTCCTCCTCTCTAACTATAAAGTCCGTGTGGCCAATCAGGGGCGAGCCATATAGGCTCGTCATAAGCCTACTGCTGACACTGCCGTGACCGGAGTCAGGAAGACCGTGCTACGGAGGACCTTATGACGAGCCTATATGGCTCGCCCCTGATTGGCCACACGGACTTTATAGTTAGAGAGGAGGACAACTAAATGTTTTGATGAAGGGGGCGTGCCCCGGAAACGCGTCAACGTCATTACACACAGGAATTGTCTAGTGGATGCCTTACTGCATGTCAGCTCCCATTCCATGCCTGTGTAACACTCATGTTTGTGAGTACCATTTCATCTCCTTTTTACTTCATGCTTATTGAAATTAAATTGATCTGCACTGGGAAAGGCGCTCCCTTTGTGTTTACTTTCCAGATTCCCAGCTTTCCCGGCTTCTTTGGGACAGCACCCTGCAGTATGCCTGAGAAGATTTCACAGTGAGGACTGATAGTTAGTGGCGCTTCATTGTTTTTACTGTGTTATTAGTCATAAGGAGGCTGGGACACTGAGACACATACTAGTCTTTACAACTGGCCTCTTCAAATTAGGACTGATAAATGTATAGGTATGCAGAACCACAAAGCGAGAACCATGCAAGTATTACCAAACACACACACACACACACACACACACACACACACACTGACCATTACAATAAATACAGAAATCACAAAAGAAGTGTTTTTTTTTAATACATTTTATTAAAAACACAATGTTGTATAAGCACAATCAAAAGTCACACACAACAGTTTCAGACCATTTCAAGGGATCCTGTCAGTACAGAAACATAACAGACACCACTGCTGATTTTCAAATATATGCAATCAAATATGTGCAACCCTGACCTCACCCTCTAAAATGTTGGTCCTGACAGTATTACAGAAGCTTTGGCTATTTGGTATTGTCTGAGTCACTAATCTAGCACTAGTACAGAGGTAAATTCTTCCGACATTGCTCCTTTTTATTTGCTGCATGCCTGTTGTGGGCGAGTGACTGATATTGAAAATCAGAGCTAACCGGGCAACTGACATTCTTAAAGGGAGATCAGCAATTGGAGTCCCCATATTTCTCTATTGACAGGTGCTCTTTACACGATTACTCTCCAGGACTGTCATCCTAATCCTTGTTTCACCATCTGGAACACGTTTGCAGCTAGTGCAGTCCATATGGTCCTGCATACCTTTTCCATTTCAGTGACTCTTTAAGCAGTAAAGCAAGGATGTGGATGACAACACTGGAACAGTCAGCAATGGCAGGTCCTGTACTTTTCTACTGGCATATTCCCTTTAACAGTCTTGGAGTTGGTTCTACTCCAATCCTTTCTACATCTATATACAACTGATTGATGCAAGATAATAAAATGAATGAAAATATATATTTTTTTAAATCTACTAAAAACACAGATCAGTGCAGTGTAAGGTACATGAAACTTGAATATAAATATGCTGCAAATACATGTTCCTAGAAACACATGTTACTTAGATGTGTATTCAGTACAGACGGGCAAGGCTTATGTAAAAGGAAGAGTGGTCATACCACTGAAGCTTTCTGCTCAACAGAGAATTCTGAAATAAATAAGTGAATGGATCCTAACTCTTGAAGACGGGAGTTGATCATTCTGCGTCCTGCTCCAAATTCTTTCTCAGGGTTCCCATGCTTATTCCTGCACCCTGATTTCCAACAGAAACTAATCGGATTGAACTCGAGTGAAAATAATTGCCATTTCAATAGACTTCTGGACCTCTACTATAAGGAAATAAAAAGCACCCTGGATACAGAGGTCAATGTGGAAAGCTGGTAAGATATAACAACACCCTGCAGGGTTCTGGAGACAAGCAGCCTAGCCAGCCAACAAGGGAGCTGTATACTGCGGCATTTGTCAACACTATTTGTTGAAGTCTCCAGTGTTATCGATATTAAATGAGATGACAAATACATATGTACTGAATTAAATAAATGACAGGAAAAAGTCAATTTAAGAGCTTTTGTTTTAAATTAAAATATATACACAAAACAGAAATACATACCAATCACCAGTCGTAACTAAATTGAATGCCATTAATAAAAAAAAACCCAAAGCATAATGTGATGAAGCAAAACTCCTTAAAGCTGGCTATACAGGGTACAATCCCCTTTTTTTATGCGAGGGCCTCCCCATCTATTCATTAGACATTTATATAACGCCATCCGTTTACGCAGCCCTTTACATACCACTCACTCATTCACATCAGTCCCTCAAGGAGCTTACAATCTAAGGTACCCATCTCATAAGCATACATACACATACTAGGGCCAATTTAGACAAGAGCAGCCTGTCTGTAGAGTGAGCGGAAAACTGGATTCCCCAAGGAAACCCACTCAAAAACACAGGGAGAACATGCAAACTCCATGCAGATAGTGTCCTGATCAAGACTTGAACATAGCCCCCCAGTGCTGCAAGGCAGACGTTAACAGTCCAGTTAAAATCAAATCTAGGAAGCCATTACATAATTTTTGGTATATCTGAAGGAGATTGAAGCTGCCCATACACCTTACAATACCTACAGAGAGTTTACAAAAAGAAAAAGGAGGAAGGTTTTCAGTCTTCTAATAAGGCGAGTAACACGAGTCTTCACAATGTTATAAAGTGCTTAAAAACTCTTTAACCTGTAAATAAAACAAAACACTTTTGTTACCCGAGGATGAAAGAAATACAATGACTTTAATACTATGCTTAATGAATCTCTCTGCAGACTTAATTCATTTATTGTATATTATTGGAGTGTGGAAGGATTGGAACTGCCGGGAAGCATTCATGCTTTGTATCCACAAAACAAAAAGACAGCCAAACCTGACAGAATTTCCAATCCTTCCTCGCTCCAAAAACAAAAAGCTCTGACTGCAGATCTACTTTAGCATGCAACGTAACATATAAACCAGGCATGGCCAAACTCCGGCCCTCCAGCTGTGGTGAAACTACAAATCCCATGAAGCATCTCTCTCCTGGAGTCATATCTGTGGCTGTGAGAATCTTGCAAAGCCTCATGGGATTCGTAGTTCCACCACAGCTGGATATAAACAGTTGCCTGTTTCAAGGACTTTCATAAATGCACTTATTGACACCCTGCATGCAAAGCCGTGCAGATCGAAGCAAAGCTGTCAGGCATGGCGCTTTGCATGCAGTGTGTGAGCAAATAAATGACTGCATCTTCAGCCCATCAGCTTGCATGTAACAACCGGATGGAGTTCGCATCATGACGCACGAGTTTATACGCTCAAGCTGATTGGCTGAGGATGACATTTTTCATCTCGGCACGCTCAGCTATGTGAGCTCTCGCAAGCTGATGTGCCGGAGAGAAAATGACTTGACACACTGCTCGTGAAGGCACCCGCGTGCGGTGTGTGTCACAGCCTTTAGAGAAGGGGGTACATCAGGGGTAGGCAACCTCAGCATTCCTACAAGTCCCATGATGCATTGCAGGGCTCCGGCAGCCACAGGCATGGTATGATTTGTAGTTTCACCCCAGCTGGAGTGCCGATGTTGCTTACCTTGTGTGTACATTATCATATATATATATATATATATATATACACACACACATTCTATTATAGTATTTACATATATAAATGTAAGCTTTGCATTACACATTTGGCAAACTGCGTAATATGTAGTCTTTTTCTGCATGGCTATGTATGGAGGAAACACAAAAGCCAGCAGGAACCAGGACAAAAATATACTAGTGGCCTTTTAAGCTGGGTACACACAAATCGAATTTCAGCCAATTCACAAAGACAGCTGAAATCTGACCCATGAGGGGCCCTAAACCTTCGACAAAAGGAAGTCTGATTAGATTGATTTTCATTGAAGGGACATTCCGGGAAAATTGTCAGGCGTTCGGGTATTCAGACAGCGGCATTCTATCTGTTTACAGGTAAAAACCGGTCTCAGACATTTGCAATCTGACTGTGCAGGATTACAGATGAAGGGCCGCACATATACACTAAAGCTGGCAATACACAGCCCTAACTTTGACCCTGTCGGTACCACCTGGTCCAGCTGACTTTTTTCAAAGGAGTCGGAATTTAGAATTCTTGGCCTTACAGTGTCTGCATCCAATCAGATATTCAGTGGCTGCTGAATACAATTGCTGTCAGCAGGGATACCTTTATCTACACCATTTAGCTTTGGGGGGGATCCCTTGTTAGGCAGTCCATACTTTCCATTCAAGTAAATAGTTTTTTGTTTTTTTTAACACAGATTTTTGTGCTTTACAGCACATTCCTAAAGGAATAAAATCTTAAAATTGCATTCAAGTATTTTAACTATTAACAAAAATGTATCTTATTTGTGTATCACTCGGCTCTAGATGCTCAAATCATCTCTGAGTGGGTGTGGACACTGTCCTTCCTTCTGGAGGGGGGCTACTTTTGTTCCCCATGGTCACTGTGTGTGCTGTAAAGTAGCCAAGCTCACTACGGTGATGTACTACAATCTCAATACAAATTAGTACACTAAACATGAGATTGTAGTCTGTCACAGGAGCGAGCTTGGAATGGTGGCTACTTTACAAGACACACAGGGACCATGGGGAACAAAAGTAGTCACCCTCCAGAAGGAAGGACAGTGTCAGCACCAATTCAGAGATGATTTGAGGGTCTACAGCTGAGTGATACACAAATAAAATAAATTTTTGTTAATAGTTAATATACTTGAATGCATTTTTAAGGTTTAACTCTTAAGTTTAGTGTCACTTTAAGAATGTGCTGTGAAACAAGGATATATGTATGCATATAAACTGTATTTACTTGAATGGAAAATACAGGCTGTATTACACACAAGGGGCTCAATGGTGTGCATGCATCCGAGTGCAAACAATGGTAAGTCACTGTGACTGGTTTAAGCTATCCATTGTTCAGAACAGATTAGCACTAGGGGAACATGAGTGCACATCACTGCTTAATAACCCCCTACAGACTAACAGCAACAGTTACGACAGGCTGCTATTCACACATAAGGAGATAAAAAGACTCTTCATACTTAAATAGAATTGTAGGTAAAGGATATGCTCTTATGGAGGGAAATAATTATCAAGATATCTGTGAACATGTACAAAATCCATAAAGTATACTGGTAAAACCTAAAGAATGTATATTCACACAGATAATAAGCAGAGGAAATTTCCATTGTAACATTTTCTGAGAAAATGCATCACATTGCTTAATAGACTGGATGGTATAGAGGGATCACAAGAGGGCATCCGATAACAGGAAAAGTACTTGATGAGGCTTGGCTGACGCAAGAAAACCGCAGCAGACTTTGAAACCAATAAATAGAAATTACTTTAAAATTACAGCGTGGCTTAGAGGAAGACTGCCACCATCAGATAAAAAATAAACAGAACAAACCACCGAAGTTGTAGCACACCTTTTCAATCATGCATTCCTGCTTCTGCTTATCATGTTTAAAATCTTCATTCACATCGAGTGTCAAGATGGGTACGTCTTGCAGATATGCAAAATCCGTCCTGAAAGGAAACAATTCAGACTCATCAGCTAGAGTTGTGACTTAAGCATCATTAGCTTCATCTGTGCGATAGTGCCAAGTGTAGTGGTAGGCGACAACTCATGGCAAATCACAAAACTGCTTTTGGCAGCCTAAAGTAATTGAAGCGGGAAAAGAAACTCTGATGGGTTGAAGTTTGTCACATCACACCATCGCTTTATGTACTGTTCATAAACAAGTCTTACAGGGTTATTCACAAAAGGGTGAAGAGTTTGGAGAAGGCAGGAGAAGTGACCAATCTAGGCCAACATAGATGATTTGGAAAAATTCACCAATTCAGCTCACTTTCCAGTTCAGCTATGTTGCACTAGATTGTTCACTTCTCCAAACTCTTCACCCTTTATGTGAACAACCCTGTTAGAAATTGGTACCAAACTACAGGGTCATGCCAAAATACAGAGCTGGACAAATTAAAGTAAAACTCAATGCAAAACTATTTTTTAGGTTTTGGCTGTAGAAGATAAGGGACACAGCTTCTGTCAGGTACTTATTGCCATCAATGTGCCCAGTGGGGAGATTGTGCCCCTCGTGATGTGCTCCCTAGGGTAGAAAGTAAACAAAATGGCCCAAGAAGGAGAATAAATAAAATGGTGACAGAGGATCTAACCTTTCCCATCTCTATCCAAAACTAAAAAAGTCAGACTTTTAATTTGGGGGTATTATATGTAAACACTTAGCATTATCTTACAGCACTAAAGTCTACAATTATATTACTGGCAAGGATACTGTGTGCATAAGGTTTGCAAATTGTCACCATATTGGTCTGGTTTTCTTATACAAACATGATGGTACACGGATTGGCTTTTCTGTATGTTCTTATGTATATGACAGGGACATTAGATTGTAAACTTGTTTAAAAACAGGAGTTGAGGTGAATGTTTCCTACAGAGTATGTGATGGTACTATTCAGATGAGTAAAAGAAATATTGCAGGAGCCAAAAAGCTCAACACAGAAGCCAACAGGAATTAGTAATGGGCATAGGATTACATGCCTTCACAAACATCAATGGATATCTAGTTCAACCTTCGTAGGTGTACTGATTACTTGTTTCCTGGAATCTGGCCACTTCTGTCCAACTGCCAAGATGTGCAATCTAGCTGCTTGCATGCTTTAAACCAGGGGTAGGAAAACTTTGGCCCTCCAGCTGTGGTGCAAGTACAAATCTTAGTAGGCATTCCAAGACTGACAACAACAGAAATGAATGCCAGAGGCAGATCCATGTTTCACCACAGCTGGAGGGCCAGAGTTTACCTACCCCTACTTTAAACAGTAAACGACTTAAGTATCCTAACCACATGGTCAGTAAGGTTTGTTAACATCAAATTTTCATCCAGTGCGGCACACTACAATTTTATAGTGTTAAAAAAGTGCAGGGAACTAACTTCATGGTCCTGTGATGAAGCCAGCTCTCGTGCTTGTAATGAAGTTTTTCTAGGTATTCCATTGGAATTCCTTGTTCTTCGTCCCTTCCACGGGTATGAATCCTGTTCAGACATTTCTGTAAACAAAGGAAACACGTTACTGATGTATTGTAGCTTACATTCTTAAATAGTAATACATACATGTGCCAGTGATAAATAAAGTAAGATGGAGATTTCTAAATTCAAGAAATTAAACATTAATACTAGGGATGCACCGATACAGTTTTTTGGCACAGAGTACCAATAATTTTTTTTCGGTACTCTTTGTCGACATCGAATAGTGATATCCCGTTGGCCTGGCTTATCAGGGAGCCGGGTGGCAGAACATGATGTGCCACCCGGCTTCCTGATTGGCCAAGAAGCCAGGTTGACTAGCAACAAGACAAGCAGACTTCCTAGTCAATCAGTAAGCCGGGAGGCGAGTTATGATCTGCTGCCTGGCTTCCTGATTGGCCGGGAGCTCCATGCTCTTTGCAGCACTGCCGGTCAGAGGGAATCTCCCTCTGACTGGAAGTTCCTTCGTGGTAAGTATCGGAGCATTTGGTCGAGTACGAGTACCCGCCCCAAATACTCGGTACCAGCACCGGTATCCATACCAGTAGCGGTGCATCCCTAATTAATACTCTTAAAGAAGCTACACTGGCAGACTTTACAGCCACATGGGAGCTGCTCTTAGAAGTAGAGGGCATACAGGTACCACTACAAATGGCTGAGACTTCCAAGCATACTCACTACAAGGAGGTCATGTTCCAGCAGAGTAGTCACATCCTAGCATATCCCAAACTTGGTGGTCATGTTCACATCCCAACAGATCTCAAAGCTGGTAGTCATGTTCAAGCAGAGTAGCCTCACCCCAGCATATCGCCTACCCCGTGGTTATATTACAGCAGAATATTAACATCCCAGCATATGGTACACCTGGTGGTCATGTTCCAACAGAATAGTCACATCCTAGCATACCCAACACCTGGTGGTCTTTGTTCCCATACAGTAGTCACATGCCAACATAATCTACACCTGGTGGTCATGCTCAAGTAGTAGTCACATTCCAACATATGGCCTACCTGGTAGTCCTATTCCAGCAGAGTAGTCACATCGTAGCATAGCTCACACTTGGTGGCCATAGTAAAGCAGAATAGTCGCATCCCGGCATATTCTATACCGGTTGGTCATGTTCTAGCAATGTAGTCACAACTTAGCATATCCCTTACGTAGAAGTATATGTAATGGTCACTTACTAGCTTTTTCTACGCAATGTGGTTGCTACATGCAGCATATTCCACTTATAGCAGCCACAACTCAACATGGCTGTCAATTTGACTTTATCCATTTTTTTCTGACTCACAGGCTACAAACTATTTTTATGGTAGTAAAGCTGCTGCATCTTAAGCTACCCTTCAAGGTTTATCATGGCTGGTAGTCAGAGAACCAGTCACCTTTGTGACTGATCCCCTTCAAATTCCAAGTCTAGTTTGTGCTGTGAATTCAGTCTCCATTTACCTCAGGTGCAGCTCGAAGATAAATAATGCCATCTAATTCAAGATCAGCACAGAACTGTGAATTCATCCAATCATGCCAGTCCTGATACACCGTCCATTCTGTTTCATTCAGACATTCTGCCTCATACAGATTGGAAGCAAAGATGTACCTGAAAGAAAGATTAAGGTTATTTAGCAAGACAGAAACAGCACAGTTTGTGCGCCTATATATCTCCATGGTGTTCAGAATTAAAGTGAATATACTATAATATATATATATATATTATCTAACATTTAACATATCAGTCTGCTTTAAAGTGAGAGAAGCAGTCTAGCTGGCTAAAGTCAGGTACTCATGGAGCAAATCTGCTCTGTTGGTAACACGGTTCTTTCAGCAGCTCCTGAATCATTCCCAATAATAGAATTATATTAAGAATTCAATAAAGGGATTAAGATCCCATGTTAGTCGCCCTGGCAGGGGTGCAGGCTTGGGAACTCAAGTACAGTGCTTTTTCCACTTAAGTCCCCAAGAGACAGAAAAAAAACAAAAAACAAACACACACCTTTCCTGCATCTACTAAGATATCAGATTTGGATGTAGTAACCCTTTAATCAACATGTTTTGTGTACCTGTCACTGTAGACAGAACGCTCAAAAAACAGCACAGGATTTTCTGCTTCCCTTAATTTGCCATTAAAGGCTTTTAGTTGGGCACGTATGCGGCTGAGACAAGCATAGGACTGAAACGTGAAGGACCAGCGTTCCGGCTTTTCATACATCATCTGCAGTAGATTTCCACCACTTTTCTGAGACATCGTTAGCTCCTGTTCAGAAATACAGGTTCAAAAAGAAAAAGATTATACATGAGTGCCCTCTACTGCTCATCACGGTGAAGTCAAACAGTTCTTTTACATCGACAGATCAAAATACGACTGGAAAAAATGAAATCTAAGGGTGTAAAAATGAAGAATTTCACTGTACTGAGTGGAATATGAAGGCTGCCATTGCAGTCCTCCTTCTAAAAATAGTAGTCTTGTTGACGTCTTTGGCTTTAAATAATTTCTCAGACACTAATCCTGAAAAGCATGTTAATGACCAGGTATGTGAGTCACTGAATAATGAAGCAAGGATCATGACAGCCCCGTGGCTGCAACTCTACCAAACCAATTCAGCAATGACAGCTTCCATATGCCTACCCTCACAGAAGGACGATGGTCTTCATAAAACTCATTCGGGGGGGAATTTATCAAACTTGGAGCAGACAAAATATGGAGCAGCTGTGCATGGCAACCAATCAGCCTCTCTCTTTCTCATTTTCAAAGCTTACCTGAGCGAACTGAAGAGAGATGCTGATTGGTTGCCATGAGTGATGAGCTGGGGCGTGTCCGCAAGCGCCTCGTGCCGAGCCCGCCAGGAAGCCGTCAGGGCGCAGAGCCAATCACAGGCACTGAGACATTTTCCGATCTCTGCAGCTGTGGACCAGGAACATGTCTCAGTGCCTGTGATTGGCCCTGCGCGCTGACGGCTTCCTGGCGGGCTCGGCACGAGTCGCTTGCGAACACGCCCGAGCTCATCACTAGTTGCCATGGGCAACTGCTGTAGGTTTTGATAAATCCCCCCAATTGTATATCGATGCAGCTTCACATAGATTTAAATAGAGATCACTGTCACTCTAAGAACTCCTTCTTGAAGGGAGCACGTAGTGGCAATGGGGTGGGAGAAATCTACTCCTAAAAACACTATATGCAGGATTTTTGGAAAACGAAGGTCTCCCTAAATGCTTAAAGTGAAAGTTTAGCCTCAAATAAAATGGGCCATGGGACAGCTCTACAGCTGCAACAACTAATCGATGATATTGTGAACCAAACTAACTTGCGCTAATGGAAATAGTAAAACTAAATTAAGATGGATTAAAATTTAAAATTGATATTAATATGACCCCAGAGCTAAAATTTCTAAAACCAAAAAGGCGAAAAGCCTACAGAATAAATGGTGTAATGAAGTGTACAGCGCTAAATGCCCTTCAGGAAATTAGATAACGGTAGGGATCATATGGTGTCACCTCCGTGTCAAGCAATCGTGAAACAGTGTATATATAATAAATATTTGTGTAAAAACTTATAGTACGTTATAAAATGTGTCAGCAGGTGTCATAAAAAGCGTGTCATACATGAACCTTATTACATAAATAAACAAAAATCTTCAAAGAACATGTGTCATATATGTGAAAAAAATATTATTGTGAAAA
>NW_017306392.1:738616-750019 GCF_000935625.1 Nanorana parkeri
TTTTTTTTCTATCGTTTTTTCGTTGGACACTTCATAATATTGGACATTTCTTTTGATTTTGATTTTTATTCTCATTCTTCTGGGCTTTTTTTGTTTTGAAGATCGGAGAGCTTTAGAACTTTGGGTGCATTTTTTATATTATAAGTGCATACATCTACTTATTTTCGAAAGAAAACAACACAGACTGTTTTATATTGTGATATTTTTATTTTTTACATATATGACACATGTTTATTTATTTAATATTTTTTTCACAATAATATTTTTTTCACATATATGACACATGTTCTTTGAAGATTTTTGTTTATTTATTTAATAAGGTTCATGTATGACACGCCTTTTATGACACCTGCTGACACATTTTATAACGTACTATAAGTTTTTACACAAATATTTATTATATATACACTGTTTCACGATTGCTTGACACGGAGGTGACACCATATGATCCCTACCGTTATCTAATTTCCTGAAGGGCATTTAGCACTGTACACTTCAAATACACAACTAATCGATGATAATCGATAACTTTCTCCTTCAGTTCCCTCCTCTAATGATTGAAAGCAGGCAGTAGGAAGGTACAATAGCCAGGCTGCTATTGCAGTTTAAAATAGCCAATAGCAGGCTGGCTATTGCTACCAGCCACTGTCTGCTGTGTGTACAGTCAGCTGCCTCACCAGGCAGTTGTCATTCCCCAGTGAAGTGGAACGCTGACACTAGGGGTCTAACAGACCCCTAATGTCACCTTAAAAAGAACCTGTCCCCTCCAATGTGCTATCACATGGAGGGCTTGTGAGCCCCCCTTAGATTTACTGCAAGGGGAGTTTTTCCCTAGAAGATAGGCTTAAAAACTTTGGCTGAACAATAAACAATGTTTTTGTCTAACGGCGGTGCAGACACTGGACGAAACCTACGAAAAATTAGTAGCTTTGCAGGATTAGCCTCACACAGATTAGTTTTAATTCATCCTCAATACCTAGCCAACAAAGATTAGCATTGACGTGCGTGTACAGTATATGCAGACAATTTTGAAAAGGGCAAAAACTTTAATCACTAGAACTTCAGGAAAGCAGCTTAATACACAGTTTAACTCCTTCAGCTCCTGTATGCTTATAATCCCTCTCCTTTTTTTAGAGCAATTTTTACATTTTAGCTATGGGCCTGCTGATGTGCCAAAACTTGACGTTACTTAGGATATAGTAATGCAAATATCAATTAGAGCTGCAACAACTAATCGACTAAGTCCATTATAAATCGGTGATTGAAAAAGTTGACAACATTTTCAATCATCGATTCATTGGCTTTCAATTCGTTGGCCCTGTTCACGACTCCACACACACTGCACCTCCTCCCTGCTTCACGCTCGCCACTGCCAGACCCGCCCGCATCTCCCAGGGGGGGGGAAAAGAGGGAGTGGGGGGGGGGGGGGGGGGGGGGGTGACAGCCGCCGACAGACAGGCCCGATCTCAGAAGCAAGTTGCTGGAAGACTCCTCATGCCAGCCTGCACTTTCCCCACACATGGTGCTCTATAATGTATTGCTGGGATAGTGGGATTTGTATTCCTCTATAGCTGATGGTACATTGTGCTGTTGTGCCGCAATGCAGAATACCACCAGCTATAGAGGACTACAAATCCCAGCAATACATTATACACTGTATGTATAACGTAATATTGCTGGGATTTATTGTACTCCTCTATAGCTGCTGGTATTCTGCATGGCGCTGTATAGAGGACTACAAATCCCAGCAATAATACATTATACAGTGGTGCAATGCAGAATTCCACCAGCTATAGAGGAGTACAACAAATCCCAGCAAACAAGGCTCTTTTAGCAATATTTCCTTGCAAAAATGATTCTATTTTTTATGCAATGTAAAAGGCGAATACAAAATTTGACCATGTGTCTTAGTGCAGTAACATTTAGGGGTCTATTCATGAAGCAGCCGAAGGATCTAGCTGTAGCTTCGGCTGACACCGGCAACTGATAAGAACAGATACTACACTTGATCTTAGCCAAAAGGCCGAGACTGAGCCTATG
Source organism: Nanorana parkeri (assembly GCF_000935625.1). Classification (NCBI taxonomy): domain Eukaryota; kingdom Metazoa; phylum Chordata; class Amphibia; order Anura; family Dicroglossidae; genus Nanorana; species Nanorana parkeri. The sequence continues at coordinate 740,657 of NW_017306392.1, forward strand.
TGAAAGGTGAAACTGGCCGAGCGGCCGGCAGCCTGCTTCTGACAGCTGGGCGGAGCCAGCCGTGATCTTACGGCTGGCTCCGGCCACTTGAAGAGAGATCAGCGTCCCTGGTTACCAGCTAATCCTATGGCAAAATTTATTTATTTTTTTGACGGCAGCAGAGCCGCCCGCCAATTTTTTCTACTTTTTAAACTATTTTCTATTCTGCTCGGTGCCACAGAGGTACCGGGCAGAACAGCCGAGCCGAATCCCGCTCAGCGGCATTCGGCCATTTACTCACTGCTGTTTTGCATATATGAGAATAGACCGAACAGCAGCGAGTAGCCTGCCGAAGGTTCGTCTTAGCCGATCCAGATGTTGGATCGGCTGAGTCGAACTCCTTCTGCACTTCAGGTCGGCAGAACATGCTGAGCATGTTCGGACGACCTGAAGCCACATGAGGTACGGCTGAAACCAGCCGTACAAACCTGAAGTGAATAGCCAAACAGCGTTCGGCTCACTTCACTTCAGTCGTTCACTCGGCTGCCTACGGCAGCTTAGTGGATAGACCCCTTAGTGGTACTGCAAATAAAAAGCGTACATTTTACTCTGATTTATAATAAACACAATTACATTTCTAGCACACAGCATGGCACAGTTATTTACTAATATGATATAGCCCTATATAGAAATAGCAAAAGGGAAAGAGTTAATAAGGGCTAACTCTGGTTCATAAAGGCTTAGCCCTTTACCTGCCAGCGCCGTAAGGCATACGGCAGAACAAAACTGTTCCTGGCTGGCCAGGTCAGTATGCCTTACAGCGCTGGCATTTACAGTTCCGCTATAAGCTCATGGTCATGGTCATGGTCTGGCCACTCAGTGTAGAAATGAACAATCTCCGATATGTTTATGTACGTGACTTACACACCTGTTTGTTTGTTTGTTTTGCTAATGCATGGTACCTGATCCGTTGTCACTTATGTACTGTTGTGTTTCCATTGTTTTGTAAACTCAATAAAAACTTCTTGAATGAAAGAGAACCGACATGTGAGGTTGCATTTACTGACATTAGTGCAGATCAAGCGGCACTTCTGGTCTAAATACATTCTGACAATATTATAAAAACAATGTGACTTCACCAGGTATAGAGGATGAGTAACAGCTGAACAAGAAAAAAACTCAATTTCCCCATCCACGCTAACAACTTTTGAAAAGCCTTTCAATACTGGTCACAGTGTCTTACTAAAGCTAGCCATTCATTGCTAGATCTTTCTTGCTCTTGGTCATGGGGCTGAACAAGAAAAAAAAAATCATTTGACTGGATGCAGTCAGTGTGGCAGACTATTTTCTACCCAAATTTGTCAAAGTTTTTGAGCTTGGTGGTGTTGACAAGGTCACCTGGGGCTTGAACGTCAGCCAATTCAGCAGAAATCAGCCAAAATTCAAGCCATGAGTGGATAGCTTTAGTCCCAAACAGGCCTGTGCTAGATTTCAATAATTCCCTACACTGTTTGCATATCTTAGTATATTTATAATTATTTTTGATTCTATTACAAAGAGCAACAGCTTTATATTAGGAGGAACCACCATATAGTTCCAGTAGAGACAATAAATAATTGTTTAGAAGTATTTTGCCTTTTTTATGCTTTTTAAACCATCTACTTCAGGGATGGAAAAATATGGAATTCAGGAGCCAGATCAATTAACAACTAGAGAAAACCTTCAAAGTAAAAAGGTGCCCATACACCTTACGATTATATCGTACGATAATCGTATGCGATCGGCTTTTCGTACGACAATCGTAACGTGTGAATGTAGTGCCCGACCGATAGTACTGTACAAATCGTACGACTTTTGATGGTCAAGCATGTTTGAAAACTTTGGTCGATCGTATGATGTTCGCATGGTTGGTGGCGTTTCCGTCCGTCAAAAGTCGTACGATTAACACTGCGAATACGAAAATAATTACGGTCAATTACTGCAAGTCGTCCAGGTGGTTTTTTTTAAACTACCGCTGCTTGAACCTTGCGATAATCGGGGCAGGATGGGGCCGTCATACGTAAATCGTACGATGGTTCGATCATCGGACGAAAAGTTTTGTCCGATAATCGTAAGGTGTATGGGCACCCTTTAGGCAGCAGCTGCTGTAATTGTTAAAGAGCATTGGCTACCTGGTTCCTGGGATTTGTCCAGCCTGATCTTTTTTTCCCCCCAGTAAACTGCACATGTGTGTATGTTAGGGATGCACCGATATATCGGCCACCGAAACATATCGCCCGAAAATGGCACTTTTGGCATAATGCCGAAAGAGCCATGTTTCGGCCGATACATTGGCGCATCCCTGGTTTCTTTTCTCCCCGTTGGCCGCTGTTCCAGCGGGGAGAAAAGAAAGTGACAGCCGGTCGAGCGCTGCGGTGGAGAGCGCTGTGAGCGGCCGGCGTCTCCTCCCACACCGCTCTGCCGCCTATCACAGTTGGAGACAGCGCTGTCACAGAAGGCTGGGCTTTCCTCTCTACACCGCTCGATCAGCCTCCTGTGACAGCGTGTCAGAGAGAAAAGCAAGATACACACACTCAGCGATCAGTGATCGCTGAGTGTGTGTGTACATAATTGAGGATATGGTATGTGTACTATATCCTCAATTATGAATGAATGGGAGTGATCTACATCACCCCCATTCATTCATAATTGTAGTTATAGTAAACAAACAATATTCTCAAGTTATCAATGAACAGGAACACTCAGTATAGATGATTCCTGTTCATTGATGAGAAAAAGAGATTGAGGACTTTGTGTTCTCAATCTCTTTTTCTATTTTAAAAGGGAAATATCAGGGGTCTGTTTAGACCCCTAATATTTCCCCGAAGCCCCTAAAAGTAAAGTAAAAATATTTAATAAAAAAATGAATTAAAAAAAAGTTTATAAAAAATTAAATAATTGAAAAAAATAAAAACATTTTCGGTTTCGGCCTAACATTTTTTTTAATTTCGGTTTCGTTTTCAAAATTTCTATTTCAGTGCACCTCTAGTGTATGTACACATAAAAATACCTGGAATTCATCTTGAGAGCTTTGAACGTTGCACCATCTTGCTATAGGTTCAGGGACAACCTCCCAGTCCTCATTGCACTTATTGAGAAGGCAGACAAAAGTAGATTTACCAGCAGCTATTGGAAGAAAAGAAAGTGAATTAAAAGGGTATCATGTATGTACATCTACAGCTTATACAGGAACATTCAATGAGTATGCAGATTGAGATGTCACTTGCTGCTGCATGTTCTCGGACAGTGACCTGGGTCCTTCAGCACCACCTTAGTAAGCAGCAGCGGTGCCTTCACCCAGATAGTTATTACCTTCCCCTAAGGGATTTTGTCTACATCAAGGTTTCTCCACCAATGTTCTGCAGAACCCTAGGGTTCTGCCGCTGTCTCTCAATGTAGAGGTTGGGCATTGTCGTGCACCAGGAGGAACACAGGACCCACTGCACCAGCGTAGGGTCTGACAATGGGTCCAAAGATTTCATCCCGATACCTAATGCCAGTCAGGGTGCCATTGTCTAGCCTGTAGAGGTCTGTGACTCCCTCCATGGATATGCCTCCCCAGACCATCACTGACCCACCACCAAACTGGTCATGCTGAACGATATTACAGGCAGCATAACGTTCTCCATGATATAACAAGATAAGCAGCGCTTACTGCAAAGTCAATGTGATGAATTTTTAGTGTATCGTGTCAACACACCAATATAAGTAGATAAATAAATATTGTGATGTAAAATACAAGCTGCTGTATTAAAGACCGCTGGGTCTGAAGAGTTTTAAACCAAATTAACAGCGCTAGTAGGTGAATCAAAAAAACATATAATCGTGTTTGTGAACTACAAATCACACAAAAAACACATCAATGCAAGTGCCGTTAATCAATAAAAAAACAAAAAAAAAACACGGCACTGTAATAGTTAATAAACCTGTGTACGATTAGAAGGTGATTTTTAACCAAGTGCTTCTAGGTGTCTCAGTGTGTAAAGATAAAATGGATTAGTCTATCCACATTAAAAAATCCTTCACTTTTTTTACACCTTCATGTGAATTAATACCATTAAGTGACAAATCATATGCGTGAAAAAATTCAGGTGGGTAAACAAAAATACAAACGAAAATAATTGTGAATGACAATTAATTGTGCTAACAAAAAATATATATAAACAGATAAAGTCTCTGTAATATACAGCTCCGCTTCAAAGCCAAATAGCAGAGCCTTCCAATGTTCAGTAGAGTAGTGCTTTCCTGGGGTTTGTATTAAGATCAATACATCCCCCTAATAGAGTGCGTACTCACCCCAAACTTTCGGCTGTAACAGACCGCCCCAAACGCTTTGTCTGATGGGACACCGTTACTGCGGCGTCTTTCGTATCTCGTTCTCCATGGCTTCTCCAGACCCTTTCATGTCTGTCACATGTGCTCAGGGTGAACCTGCTCTCGTTTGTGAAAAGCACCGGGCGCCAGTGGTGGACCTGTCAATTCTGTTGTTCAATGGCAAATGCCAATCGAAGTCCACAGCGCCGGGCAGTGAGCTCAGGGCCCACTAGAGGACATCGGGCCCTCAGGCCACCCTCATGAAGTCTGTTTCTAATTGTTTGGTCAGAGACATTCACACCAGTGGCCTGCTGGAGGTCATTTTGTAGGGCTCTGGCAGTGCTCATCCTGTGCCTCCTTGCACAAAGGAGCAGATACCGGTCCTGCTGATGGGTTAAGGACCTTCTACGCCCCTGTCCATCTCTCCTAGAGTAACTGCCTGTGTCCCAGAATCTCCTCCATGCTATTGAGACTGGCGATGGCACGTATTGATGTGCCATCCTGGAGGAGTTGGCATGCCTGTGCAACCTCTATAGGGTCCAGGTATCGCCTCATGCTACCAGTAGTGACACTGACTCATCTAGTCCATCTAGTGCACCTGTTAGTTTCATTAACACCAAAGCAACTGAAACTGATTAACAACAACTGACCTGCTCAATATCCTAGGAGTTTCATTGACTTGATGCTATACTCTGATTAAAAAGTGTTCCTTTAATTTTTTTGAGCAGTGTATAAGGTGCTCCGATGGAAAACCAATGTGAAGGACATTCTTCCTATTACTGAACACCAATGTAAGTGGGCACTTCTTGCTGTTCACCAGTGTGAAGAGGAACTTCACAACTGATATTAATGTTAGGAAACTCCCTTACCACCAATTTAAAGAAGCATTTTTCACTGGACACCAACCTAAAAGAGGAGAGTGTTAATACAAATTATCCACCCTAGTCACATCAAAAAACAAACATGTTTCACAAAAAGGGGTGCACGCCAATATTTCATTTATTATTATTATTATTATTATATCTATAACTTGCTGATCTTACTAATGTATTGCCAGTTGTAGATGTAACAAATTATTTCAGGGGTTCTCCGAAACCTAAAAATAATTTGTAGGGTTCCCCCAGGATAAAAAGCTTGTGAAAGGCTGGTCTGCATTTCCACCTATGAACAGCTTTTCTTAGTCGTAGAATGAGGGGGTTCTGTCTGCAATGAGTCACATGATTTATAGATGTGCATTGTAAAAAAGGAGCAGTAACTGCAAAGCAGACCCTGCATTTAAAGTGAACAAATATGGCTGGCCCCGAGTAAGTTATATAGTTACAATTGACACAAGGGAACAAGGGTTTTAAAATAAGATATAGATGTAAAAGAGACCAGTTTGGTGGACATCTAAAAGTCACTGAAAAGACTATACATTACATTTAAAGTGGAATACTGCTTTAATGAGGTTCAGCATGTCACATACAGTTCAGAGCATGACAACTGTCCCGCTGAAAACCCAAAATATCAAACGCCCAGTTTTTAATATATTGCTTCTCAAGAGTAGGTAGACCACGCATACACTGATCAGTAGGCTTGTTGAAGCACCATGTGGATGAATAGAATGGTAGTGATTATAACTACTAGACACTGTCAATGTCCTAAAGGACTGCAGTGTTCTCGTAAAGCCCGGGACACACTGCACGCAAAGCCGCGCAGAGCGAAGCAAAGCTGTCCGGCATGGAGCTTTGCGTGCAGTGTGTGAGCTGAGTGCAGTCAGATGATTGCCAATCAGCCAATCGGCTCCTGCGTAACAACCAGCCAGCTGTGGCATGCTGACGTTTACACACACGAGCCGATTGGCTGAAGATTCAATTTTTCATCTCGGCACGCTCAGCTACACAAGCTCCTCGCAAGCTGACGTGCCGGGGAGAAAATTACATGACACACTGCTCGCGAAGGCAGCACGTCAACGCTCCGCGCTGCTTCGCGTGCAGTGTGTCACAGCCTTAAGAGTAGGGACAACTGCCACCAGCCATTCATGCACAAGATGGTGTTGACAGCCAGACAACAACTGACTGGCGGGAAAGCTCACAGATCACAAGGTTGCTGAACAAAGGACTATAGCTGGTTTGTGCCACAATCTGGTACTGATGATTTAGCAGGCAGTACACCAAGCAGCAATTACAGCCAGTGCCTAAACTCTAACTCCCAGCCTAGATCACATGGTCTCTGTCCACCAATTATAACTGCAGCTAGTCTATTAATAAAGGGCCAGCAGCAAGGGGTTAAAACCCTCGGCTTATACTCGAGTCACTATTTTTTCCCAGTTTTTTGTGGTAAAATTAGGTACCTCGGCTTATATTCGGGACGGCCTATACTCGAGTATATACGGTATATATATATTTTCTACAATAAAAAGACTACAGCTTCTCAGACTCCCAATATAGTCTGACTAATTATATTTACAATTGTTTGTTTTTCTGCACTTGTCTGCATTGGGTGTAACCAAAACATCTTAAGGGTGGAACAGCTTTACCTATTACCAAGGCTGGAAATATCTGTACAAAATAAGTCAAGGCAAATGGAAATCTTTTCCTGGTTTGGGTCTTTAAATGAAACCAGTTTGACTACTGGGGAGAGGACCAGCCTCAAATGACCTAACCTGGGGTGTATTTATTAAAGTAGCTGAAAATTGAATTGCTACAATAGCAATCAGATTCTTCTGCTCCTTTCGCCATGGCAAGATGTTTGGCAACAAGAACACAAAAGCCACTGTTATAGTCAGAGCCTAGAAAGCCGCCTGGTAGGTTTAAACTGCTGTGGTGTTGTGAGTGGGTACACACACATAGGGCTGTATGTGCCAAGAAATGCAGATATGCCACTAGTGCAATTAATGAACGGTACCGCACAATGCCCCTCCCTTGTGATCACAGTGTAGGGGGTGCGTTACGTGGCCTTCATGTGAACGGCACCCCAAACGCACATCCCACCCACACCGCCAAATACCATGCTTTTGAAAAAATAGTGCATGCGCAAATTTGCTGTGAACGGGCCCCTAGAATGCCTCCTTTTCCTTGCAGGGTCCTAAGGAGACACTGTTGTATGTGCTAGTAAGCTATGTCTCTCCATAATCACAGACACAGCATGGCAGGTCACCCCCCCTCCCTCTCCTCCAAATTGGTAGATGTGATCTTGTACTGGACAGGAAGTTCAGGGAAGCTGAGCTGAGAGAGTTGGAACCGTTTGGAAACATGAAGACTGTAAGTGTCTGGGCAGAAATGTAAAGAAATACTTTGTTGGGTAATGTATATTTGTTTGATTTCCATCTTGCTCCTTCCATTTTATTTTTCATCACTACGGCTGAATTTGATGGTCAGTTTTTTGATACATCGGTGATAGCATCCAACGAGGATCGCAAGTCACACACACACACCCTGTGATTTATCAGACACTCTTTCCAACGCAACCCCGCTTCAGCCATCACTTCATATGGATGAATGATATTTTTTACGTCTCCACTGATGTTATACACACCCCTCATCCTTCTCCATAAGATCGCCATCGCCTCCATCTAACAGTGAGTCCCTGCATCTTTTTACGTATACATTGGTTTACAACAACTATACCACTCTAAATAGTTTCCCAGGTAATAACGCTCCTTCGTGTTTTTTTGCTGTTTATTCCAATTACAGGGTTCCTCTCTCTGTCTAAGGAGACCGCACAACGGTTATCATTGTTCATTTTAATAGTTTTTTTTATTATTATTCTCCTCCTCCATTATAATCACAGTAGTGCGCTTATCCATCTTTTAGTCGTTTTTTTATACCCAGCTTTAGCTTTCCCTTCTACTTTAACAGCACAGCACCATATATATCCTACAGCCAGATCCAGGACGCATGACACTTGACCATTTGCATATTTTCAAAAAGAAAACAATGATTTCTAAAAAAAACAAAACACACACTTCACAATTGCATATAGCGGAGACCACAACTAACAATGGTCCATAGATGAATGGAATAACAGTGATCGGAGGGCTGGCGGTGCCGGACAGACATGCTGAAAGGCTCCAATCATGTCAGGGGGGGGGGATCAGGGAGGAATGTGTCCCCCCTTTGGAGTAAATAGGATCATGATTTAAAGGGGTTTGTTTGCCTTCCTCTGGATGAACTGTGGGTATAGTGTATTAATTTCCCTCTATAGATTGAACTGGATGGATGGATGTCTCTTCTCAACCTATGTATGAGTGTTCTATCAGAGGGAGGCACCTGCCATCAGCCATCGCGGGTTCACAATGACAGCCTACTTAGTGGCGGGAAAGCCCTTCATAAACACCGATCGTAATGTCGCTGAACCAAGGCTGACAGCTACATTATTACCACCATACTATGGCACATATAATACTATAGAGGCACCCAGGCAGCGTCCTCGTCTCTACAATAGGCTCCTCTTACCGATGTTGCCCTCTATGGAGATCCTCTTGATTTTGCTCTTCTTGCCTAGAGATGAAGTGGATGAGCTGGGTGAAGGGGGGAGGTCGGTGCAGATTCTCTTCGGTGGGGTAGCCATAGTTATGAAGAATACACAAGACCAGTGCCACACAGCGCGCCTTATACTCTTCTGTCTCCCGCTTCTTCTAGTTTTGAGTTTTGGCGCTGGAAGGACAGCTGGGTGGCGTCACCTCAGAGGCCACCGGCAGCTGCACATTCGCCGGGGTCCGTGACGTCAAGCGTGAGGGCTCACCCGCAGAGGACACGGGCCAACCAATCAGCGACGAGAAGTGGGGAGCGGATATCAGGGCGCGAAAGGGCGGGGTTATGACAGCTGTTAGGAAGAGACCCATGACGAAGCGAAACAAGCGATTGTACTGTGTGGCTGCATATACCATAGCGGGGCTGAAACACTGTTCCTTTATTATTACATCTCTACTATTCAATTATATGTGTGTCATTGTATGGAAATGTCAAAAAATAAATATATCATTTTTATACATATTATATTGATAAAGTAGAAAATATTGTATATTTATTATTTTTATACATATATTAG
>NW_017306392.1:750966-773700 GCF_000935625.1 Nanorana parkeri
TTTTATAAATATATTTATAAAGAAATATATATAAAAATATCATATTATACTACATATATACATTTTATACATATTATACATATGAAATATATTATTTCTGTGTGTGTCTATCTAGATAGATAGATTATAAAATATATCATATTATACTACATTTTCGGTTTCCCCGAAAATAAGACACTGTCTTATATTTTTTTTGGCTAAAAAAAAACTAGGTCATATTTTCAGGGTAGGTCTTATTTATTTTTTTTTAATGTACAACTATCCAAAGTTAATGCAAATCCAAATTAAATTAATCCAAAATGGCAAAGTTAAGAATAGGGTGATCAGGGCAATCACGGGTGCCGTACCTTTCCAAGAGCAATTTGGTAACCAGAATGAGCGAAGCACGCTTTCACTATGAATCCTCATAAGCAGAGTGCATTTGGTATCACTCCGCCTGTGACAGGAGTCGGCGCTATAGAGGAAGCATCGGCTTATGCGGCTCTGCTCCCTCCACTGCCGTCTCGCTTCTTCTAGCGCTGGCTTCATTGGCACCACTGATTCTTTTCCGCCTCTCTCACGACTCCTCAAGCTCCCCCTTATGCCACCACCGGCCCTGTGAATGGTCACAACTACGTCTTATTTTTGGGGTAGGTCATATATTTTAGCAATTCCCCAAAATAGTACTAGGTTTTAGTTACAGGGTAGGTCTTATTTTCGGGGAAACGCGGTAGTAACATAGTATTTGAGGTTGAATAAAGACACTGGTCCATCAAGTTCAACCTATTGTGTGTATGTATGTGATCGTGCATGTGTATGCGTGTATACAAGTCCCAGTGTGATCTTGTTTTTAAGAGTACCTATACCCCTGTATGTTGTGGTCTCTAAAGAAGGTCTATATCCATGTGCACAACATTTCATCTATACCCATAGACCTCAGCTTGTGTACTGAGCGTTTATGTGGTACTGTGTAAAATGCTTTTGATAAATCCAGATATACCATATCCACCAGCTTCCCTCTATCCAGATCTCTACTTACCTCTTCTTAGAATGTCAGTAGGTTGGTCTTATAAGAACGGTCCTTTCGAAATCCATGCTGATTATCATTTATTATACCATTGTCACAAACAAAATCCACTAAATAGTCCTTTATCATCCCCTCTAACAGTTTGCATACTATTGATGTTAGACTGACTAATCTATAGTTCCCAGGTTGGCATCTTGACCCTATTTTGAATATTGGCACTACTGTAGCTTTTCGCCAGTTACTTGGTACCTTACCAGTCATTATGGAGTCCTTGAAAATGAGGAATAACGGACTCACTATAACATGGCCGAGTGACATGTGATGTTATATTTTAAAAAATTCAACGCAGTGTGCATGAGGCCTAAGAGCCAATTCACACCATATGCAGTTGGGATGCAGTCCGTTTATTTTGACTGCTGCCTTCAAAATACATCACAATGCTTTTCTATGGGCTTTCTTGTGCCTAATTCACACCATTGCAGTCAGTTCAACTGCAGTCAGAAAAAGTACTGCTTGTCCTACTTTAACTGCATCAAAACACGGTGCAAACGCACCGGAACGCATTGGTAATGCATTTTAAAAAATGACTCAGATTTGAATGTCATCATCCAGGACTTCCTGGTTGGAGTTTGGAGAGAAATAGCAGAGATGGAAGGTGTGGATGCTGAGGAATGTATTCGATATGTGCGGGACTGTCCCCTGCTGTACGACAGCAAACATCCCCAATATAAAAACAATCGCCAGAAGATGGCCAAGAGGAGGGAGATAATAATAATCTTCCCATTATTTTCTGACCTAGGGAGATTAGTTACTAGGACAAATAGAGTCAATCAACCCATTAGGGACACCTGCCAAGGGTTCCCCAACTATTCCCCGCTCTATCTAAACATATGTTGTTCTCATTTCACCAAATTATCTTTTTTTCCTCTTAAATCTTTTCAAAGCGCCTTTTCCCCACTATTGTATACCATTCTTGTCCCTTCTATTTTTGTCTGTAAGTGTTTTTTCTTTTTGCATCTTTCTTTTGGAGGGAGCTGGAAGGAAAGTTCAGTTTATTCCAGAAGATTAGGACAGGCTCAAGCACATGCACATATAGTGGCTCATTTCCCTGTGTACAGCCACAGCCAGGCACGCATTAGCATGCAGGCGAGTGCGCATTCATGTGCATGCTAAGTGGCAAGTGCATGGACATTCATGCACGCTTGGTACTGTTGTTGGCACCAAACGGCCTATAAAAACTGGCGTGTGACATGGACAGATTGCTGAGTGATCTTCAGCAGTTCCTAAAAACCTGCCACGCAACTTGCTGTTCAGATTTCTGTGTGTGACCCTGCTTGCCTATTTGACCTGCTTCTGGATCTTACCTACTTGTTGTGACCCCAGCCTGTACAATGGACTTTACTTTCTGCCTGCTGATTTTGTACCTCAGTGTCTGGTTGTTACTGACCCACAGCGTGCTTCCTGACACTGCCTCTGTCTGCTGATTCAGTACCTCACTGCCCGGCTGTTCCTGACCTCTGACTTGTATTCTAACGAAGCCTATGCCTACTATCTCTGTACCTTGCTGCCCAGCTGTTGCTGACCTCTGGCTTGCATTCTGCAGATGCCGCTGCCTACCATCTTTGTGCCTCGCTGCCCTTCAGTTAGGGACCCATGGCTTGCTTCCTGACACTGCCTCTGTCTGCTAATTTGGTACCATTAAACAATTGTGCACCTAGGTGCTGCAAGGGGTCAGAGATCCCCATCTATTGTCAACGTGAATAGTTGATAAGGCTAAACCTATAATTTCTCTGATTTGGTATCATGCTGCATGGCTGTTGCTGACCTCTTGCTTGTATTCCAATGATGCCTCTGGTCTCTGTATAGGTGCCCATACACTGTACGATTATCGTACGATAATCGCGGTAAATCCCGCGGTCATAAGATAATCGCAAAGTGTATGGAAGGCGTGCGACCGTTTGTACTGTATGATCGCACGTCTTCCGTTGAACAAGCAGGCTGGAAAACCCGCCAAGAATCATACAATTCTCGGCGGGTTAGAGGCGTGCTTGTTCGACAACTACCGAATGGGCCGGTGTGCGCACGCACAATGCCCGTTCAGCATAGCAGTGTTTGGAAGCCCCCCCCGCAGCGGGGGGGGGGGAGGGCTTGCGAGCCCCTCAGGGGGGGGGGGGGAGGGCTTGCGATGATAGCAAGTACGATCTGCCTGTCCAAGATGGGCAGATCGTACATTTATTAATTACTTTACAACCTTTGCGAGGGTTGTAAAGTGTATGGCCAGCGTATCTCGCTACCTAGCTGATTCTGTACCTCACCAGCTGAGGTGTTCTTGGACCTGATTCCTGCTCAGTGATCTACAGTTATCCTTTACCACACACATGAGGACTAGCTTTTCCTGTAACTTTGGCCCTAGTGTGGTGTAGGGACAAGAGGTGCAGGAGGAGCCCCTTCATCAGCTTGTTCTCTACCGGGTATGTGACAGAAGCAAGGAGATCAGAAGTGCTGGATAGCTGATGAGGATGTCTGCCCAGCTGGGTCAAGGAACTCTCAAATCCTTCTAATGCTGGGCACACACCTTACAACCAACGCAAGACTTTTGTCTTGCGATGGTTGTAAGGTACTTAACAAAACGTACGATCTGCCTATCTTGGACAGGCAAATCGTACTTGCGATAAACGCAAGCCGCGCCCCCCCTGAGGGGCAGGCTTCCGATGACTGCAATACCGAACGGGCAGTGTGCGCTTGCGCACACCGGCCCGTCCGGCTTTTATCTTACGAACATGCTACACACCCGCCGAACATCGTACGATGCTCGGCGGGTTTTCGAACATGTTCGTAAGTAGTAGTAGAGGTCGCACGGCTTCCATATATCATTCACACTGCACAATTCTCGTACGGGAATCGTGCAGTGTATGGGCACCTCTAAGGTGCCCATACACCTTACAACCATCGTAAGACTTTTGTCTTAGAAGTCATCGGAAGCTCGCCTTGAGGGGCGGGCTTCCGATGACTGCAATGCTGAACGGGCATTGTGCGCTTGCGCACACCGGCCCGTGCGGCATTTGTCTTACGAGCAGGCCACAAATCCGCCGAGAATCGCACGATTCTCGGCATGTTTTCGAGCCTGCTCGTAAGACAAAAGACGTGCGACCGTACAGTAGAAACGGTCACACGCCTTCCATATACCTGCCGATTATCATACGATCGTGGGATTTCCACAACACAAAGTGAGATGGTCAGGGAAACCAGGACTCATGAGGTCCCACATATGTCTGTGGTCATTTTACCTGTAAGGACAATCAGATTAACATACAATAGAAAACAACCTGAACACAACCACTATCTGAGATTTTAGCTAGATTCTCGGGGTGCTCAATTTACCTTATACTTTGAAATAAAACATTTTGTCACATTTAAACATATTTATTTCAAGGAGAAATGTTTCATGCTGAGGCCAGGTGCAATGTTGGGTGCCCATAAATAAATTGATGGTAAATGGTAAAACATTGCTCCACTGAACACAGGAAGCAATATGGAGAAGCAGTTAAGAGAAAATTGACAGCTGTGGCTGATGTTTGAAAATAAATAGACTCAATGTAAATCCTGTGATGACAAAAACAGACCTCTGCTGACCTCCTTCTTAAAATACTATCTGCTAGGCTGTCAAAGGACTGATCCGAAAGCTTTAATATATTGACCCGGTACAATTATGCTATCAGATAAACCACAACTCTTTATCTGCATACCTGTAACTAATGATGAGAGAATGGCCAAAATGTTATTTATCCCGAGTACACCAAATGATCAAAGAATTTGGCAAAATTTACTTTTATGGTTAATTGCATTGCAGTCGATGAGGCAGCCCCCCAGCCCCTGAATGAGAAACGCTAACCAAAAGTAGACGATGATTCAAATTTGTCAGGAATAATGTAAATAATACTTACCAAAGGCTCCTTTCAGATGGGCAATCTGATCGGGTCCGTTGGTCAGTTTTTCAGGTTGACCCAATCAGATGCCCAATGTAAGTCTATAGGAAGCAGGATCTAAATGGACAGGTCTCCGATTACACCTAGCTGTCCACGGCTCTGGCCAGGTCTGGGAAATCAAATGGAACTGTGTTCTGTTTCACCAGACCTGATCGTTTCCACCCAAGTTAATTTACATTCGGTTCCCCATAGACCAACATGTGGTTCGGGCATTTCGTGTTTTTTTTTTTCTTCATCACAAGATGGAGGGAAAAAAATTAATGGACACAGATGTCACAGCGGCGACATCCGATCTGTACCGCTCTGATCAGGAGGGGATCCATTCACAGATACCCTCCTGATCAGATAGTGTAAAAGGGGCCTTACACTCCAGCTTCTGGACGCTTCCTGTTAGTGCCGGTAATGTCCCTGGGCCTCACTTCTACGCACTGCGTAGAAAGCACATTTCTAGAGGATTTGGGATCCTCATACAGGGCCGGGGTAGACAGAAGAAGTGTCTGTTGTGGGCACAAAAGCAGATTGGGGGACGAAAAATAGGCAAGAACTGAAACCAATACTGTTGAGGTAGTTCACAACTCCTTGGGAGAACGGGCTGGCTTTTTCACCTTTGGTGCTAATGGACCTCAGGTATTTATGTTTTATATTTTGCGGAAAAAGTTTTACCTGCTATTACTTTTAATTATGTTTTTTGTTTTTTTTTAAATATTTATTCAGAAGATGGGGAGCTGAAGGATAAGCAAACCTTGTATTTCTATACAAGGTCTACTTTAAAAGAGAAGGATTGTGTTAAGCTGGCCATAAACCTATAGATTTTTTTCTATCAGCCTATGGTCAGATGGAAAACGTGCAACAGATCCCTCCATCTACGCTAAACTGTGTGGATGGAGGAATCTCCCGCTGGGCCAAGCTTCACTATCTTGCTTGTTGGCCCCGCTGGTTCTCAAAATACCTGAACAATCTGATTGGATGCAGGCATTGTTCAGTTATTTTAAGAGCCAACGGGGCCGACTAGCAAGATACTGAAGCTTGGCCCAGTGGGAGATTCCTCCATCCACACAGTTTAGCATAGATGGAGGAATCTGTTGCACTTTTTCCATCCTACCATAGAAAATCTGCAGATAATCTATAGGGGTATGGCCAGCTTTAGTTTTGCTTTACTAATTGAATAAACTGTGTGTCCTGTCAAAGTAAATTGTCACTTATCTTAGTGAATGAGGTGAAAAAAATTCAAATTTCTTTACAAAGAATACCCAATCAAAAGCAAGAAAAACGTAAAGAAAACAAAAAGGATATTTGCTGGCACATCATTGGATGATTGAAGTCAATATAACTTCACCTTATTCACTAAAATAACTGAATTTTCTCTTTGCAAAGGGATATTTCATCTAGCTTAGCATAGCAAATGAGGTCAAGTTGTGCTGACTCCAATCATGTGTGAGCAATACCATTTATCTTTTTTATCCTTGCACATGATTGGGTATTCTTTGCAAAGTGAATGTTCACTTTATTTTACCTCATTCACTAAGTGGCAATTAACTTTGCAAAGTGAAAAATCACCTTAAGGCCTCATTTACACGTCTGTTCAGCGATGTACACCATCCAGATCCACATATTTCTGCGGTGGGTATGGTAACTGTGGTTGCAATCAGCTGCAGACAGGAAGCCTGTACGAATCAATGACAGGCTGACACTGTCCATGGCCATCCACGTGTATTCGCACATAAAGTGATTACCTGCAGTAAGGGACAGATGATCGGCCCTGTACGCAGACATTTTTCTGCAAGGACCAAGAGTGATAGAAAATCCGGAGGCTGGGTGCGCTAAATACCTCATGAATGATGGACTGCCTCTAAACTGTTTTCTTTGATTCATCCCTGGCTAATTACATGTATACCAAGCTCACCTCTCAGTCTGATGGATAGATACGGTTTACCAGTTGAATGAGTGAGTAATTGCAGGTAGTTTAATGACAACACTTGCAGGGTTATTCACAAAAGGGTGAAGGGTTTGGAGAAGGCAGGAGAAGTGAACAATCTAGGACAACCTAGCTGATTTGAACAAACTCTCCAATTCATTTCACTTTCCATTTCAGCTATGTTGTCCTAGATTGTTCACTTCTCCTGCCTTCTTCAAACTCCTCACCCTTTTGTGAATAACCCTGTTGGTTACTGGTTTTGGTTAATACACAAGGTGAAGTTGTTTAAGGGTAAAAGGGATCACATGTACTGTTAAGTTTACATTTTGCAATTACAAATGATTTTGGATCACTGCAGGCCCAATAGCCCTTTCATTTCTCTTTAAAGAAAAACTCCAGGTAAAGAAACAACCATACCCTTGGAGTGGGGCTACTCTGCACTGCAAGGGTTAGGTGCTTGTTTTTTCTATGGGGGGTGAAATAAAGCTGTATTACTCACCTGATCTTGGACGTGATGACTTCAGCGGTCATAGACCGCCAGAGCCCAGGGAGAAGAGGCTGCAGGGACCAAGGATTTGGTGAGTAATACAGCTTATTTGAGCCCCCTAGACAAAACCAGCATGAACCCTTGCAGTGCAGGAGTTTTGCGTTTGCCTGGAGTTCTTCTTTAAAACTTGTGATATGTATATCCGGGCAGATTAGCTCTCTATGCATCTGATGTATTGAGAGTTCTTCTCCTTTTACAATTTTTTAAATTTTGCTGCAAGAACCCTGGAAGGTTTTCCAGTCATTAAAACATTAGAGGTAAGAAAAATAGTGTAAAAGTGTGTTGCTAATACGTCGTACAGTCCCAGATCTTGTGAGAAATGATTGTTTCTCTCTAGCAATTAGTTTTTTCTCATTGTTTCTCTCTAGCAGGCACAGCAAATATTTTCTATCTGGGTGTAGTGCTTATTTGCAAATGTTCACAGCCAGGTTGATTAGCACCTCATAGAAAATAAATTCAGCTTTCATTACATTCCTTGTTAGGGGCCAAATCAGACTTTTTTGTTACATTTAAAAAAAAAAAAGACTTAATTCTGATGTAATTTGTTTAAACACAGGTTCAGCACTCTCCATAGAGAGGTGAATGTTATTTACAAACAGGTTGAGGTTATGCCATGTAATTGTGCAGGGAAGATTTTTTTTAATTGAAGTGAATATACAAGAGAATATCAATAAGAAAGTGTTTGCTACTCAAAAGCCCATTTTGGCTCAGAATCCCAGTATTAAGTCTTGTTTTGGGATAGAATAATGATTTGCCAAGCTTAAGTGAACTAGTAAAAAAAAAAAAAATTGAAGAACCACATACTATACATTTAAAGTGGCATTTAAAGTCAATAATTAAATATGAAAGTAGATAAATATGAAGTTTACATTTATATATTATACATGGAAAACAGGTTTTCTGTCTTTATATGAAAGCTGACAAACATGAGATTTACACTTTTAGTACAAGTCATAGAAAATTGGTTTCTTACTTAGAAATGAATAGATTTGTTTAATCATCTTGAAAAAAAAAACTATAGTTACAAAGCAATAGTTATTGATAAATCTTAAGACGCATCATTATAGCAAAACACCACTAGATGGCCCTCACGTGCTCTAGGCGGGTTCTTTTATGAAAAATCCATCAAGCTGTATATTTTTATGTTTGGATATATACCTTACTGGTGCCATGGGAAGAACTTTCCCTAACAAATCCAGGGTCCCTTCTATTATGACCCCAGTGTTAATTTGTTATGCTCTGGATGAATGAAATGTGGAGTCACCTCTGGTTTCTTATTAAAACAAATACAGTATATTGGCCTGAGTGAGAATAATGTGGGACGTTGCATCCCAATACCAAAGGTTCACTGTTAACATTAATGCTGTTATTAGGAGAGAGGACACTACCCCATCCATGGATGTTCAAATGAATGAAGAGTGAGCTAAAGGTAATATTTGTTACTGTCTATAGCCACCATTTAGCTTTTGGATGTCATTTATATATGCTTATGTAGATGCACTATGTACTACACTGGGGTAACGCAATGGCCAATATTGCCTTTGTGGGCCACATATAGACAATTATAGCAAACTAGCAATCCATGTGATGTGGGTACCAGACTGACAATTGTGACAGCAGGTGGGCAACAAGTGTGGGTAACACTAGCAAACATTACAATAAGTGGGCAACAAACTGACAAATAGGACACTACATAGGCAACAAACAGGCAACCCTGATGATACATTGGGAAGAGACAGGCAATTGTGACAATTAATCGGCAACAAATGGGTAGTTATGGTAACACATTGATAACAATAGGCAATCGTACTGGTATGAGGTCGGCAAACAGGCAGCAGTGACAAAATATGTGCAGCAGACCAACCAAATAAAATGGAGGGACAAGAACTGGAGCCTAGTGTGTCTGCCCCAAAACTTCCCTTATTTCTATTTCAGCAGATCTCCCAAATGTCCTTCATTTGAAGGGACTACCCCTTATTTGGAACCAAATGCCTTTGTCTATTTTCCCTCATCAGTTCTTCCTCTTGTTGGTCTGAATACAGGTATCTATGAAAATTTACAATTTGACTACCTTTTGTACAATTTTAAACCCTTTATCTTATCTCTTAATTATCTTGTTTCCTATTTCAAAAAGCTAGTATAAAGGAAAAGTAACTATTCATTTTTGGCATATAATCTCTTAATGATCTGCATAACTTGGAGCAAGGCAGAGGTGTGTCTATTGCTTATATATAACTGGGGTGTGGCAGTGGTGTGTCCATTACCCATTACTTATATATAACTGGGGGCATGACAGGGGTGTGTCTATTGCTTATATATAACTGGGGTGTGTGGCAGGGGGGTGTCTATTGCTTATATATAACTGGGGTGTGTGGCAGGGGGGTGTCTATTGCTTATATATAACTGGGGTGTGTGGCAGGGGGGTGTCTATTGCTTATATATAACTGGGGTGTGTGGCAGGGGGGTGTCTATTGCTTATATATAACTGGGGTGTGTGGCAGGGGGGTGTCTATTGCTTATATATAACTGGGGTGTGTGGCAGGGGGGTGTCTATTGCTTATATATAACTGGGGTGTGTGGCAGGGGGGTGTCTATTGCTTATATATAACTGGGGTGTGTGGCAGGGGGGTGTCTATTGCTTATATATAACTGGGGTGTGTGGCAGGGGGGTGTCTATTGCTTATATATAACTGGGGTGTGTGGCAGGGGGGTGTCTATTGCTTATATATAACTGGGGTGTGTGGCAGGGGGGTGTCTATTGCTTATATATAACTGGGGTGTGTGGCAGGGGTGTGTCTATTGCTTATATATAACTGGGGGGTGTGTCTATTGCTTATACGGTATATAACTGGGGTTGTGACAGGGGTGTGTCTATTGCTTATATATAACTGGGGTTGTGACAGGGGGGGGGCTATTGCTTATATATAACTGGGGTTGTGGCAGGGGTGTGTCTATTGCTTATATATAACTGGGGGTGTGGCAGGGGTGTGGCCATTGCCTGAATACATTGTCCCTGTTCTGAATCTCAGAAAGTTGGGAGGTATGCGCTAGACTTCCAAGCTTCAGTCAATAATTCCCTCCTGCCTTTAGCCACAGGCAGCCCCCTGCGCATCATCCCAGATCTCCCCTCCACTACAGTACAGTGTCAGCTCACGGCTCCAACTACTGGGTGACTTTAGTAGTCACGTTGATGTCACGACTTCAGTCAGCCAGTTGGTACTTGAGATAAAGGGAGCTCCTGCAGACCCAGTAAGCTTTTTGGTTTATAAAAGCCTACAGGACAATTCCAGAGTTCCCAGGTATGTAAACCTTTCACGTACGCTTGTTACCAGACAGAATGTATTGTTACCAAAGACCACCACATAATCACACAGTCTAAAAACCAAATACTTTTCAGAAACTGCTACACTAGATCTGCCAATGTATCATTTCCTGAACGTTTGCTGATTGTGTCACATTTTGTTCTGATGGTCTATATTACGAATGTGCAGTTGCCAGCCAGGTTTCCTTCATACTTGTTTCCACCAGCACCTGACAATTAATTCCAGGTTTTCATTTCAAGAACTGCATGTCTCTACCACAGTTATACACATAGGCCAATTGTGTGCTGGAAAAGCATTTATCTTACCAGAATGATCTAGGTTTGTAAAAAGTAATCGGGGCATCCAAAAGAGGGATAAACCTATCACCATGGGTTTGGACAGCTTTTATATGCTGCCCCAGATGGCACTTGTCATAAGATCGCTCCTGACTATAATAGCCGTATGTTATATACTAGGGCTGCAACTAATGATTATTTTCATAATCGATTAGTTGGCTGCTTTTTTCCCGATTAATCGGATAAAAAAATTACATAAAAAAACATCCTTAATTTAAAATAAACAAATACACAAATGCAGTGTTACAAACAAAGTTTACTTCAGAATAAAACTGCATGCACAATTTTTTGCAATCGCACTGTACTGGAACGCATGGCATTGTGTTCTGGGTGATCACACTGGGTGGGAGGCGCATTTGGGCTGCCATTGAAATGAATGGCACTGCAACGCACCTCCCACACCAGAATTTGTCAGGCTGTAACCTAAAATGACTTTGTTCCCACCTTTCATAATTTTATTTTTTACAAATTGTATTGTAAGCACATGGCGCTTGCATAGCTTTAGCCAGGAAATGACAGCTGCCAGTGGCAAGACTCCGCAGATGGCAGGTGAATGTGAATATAGCAGATAGTGGGCTGGTGCAATAACCAGCCTGCTATTGGCCATTTCAAATTGCAACAGCCTATAGCAGACTGGCTATTGCACCCACCCACTGCTTGCTGTGCCCTCTTCCCAGCATGGAGTGAGCTAGGGCATCCAACCAACGAATCGATAATGAGAATAGTTGACAACTATTCTCATTACCGATCACTCGATTAGTTGGTTGCAGCCCTTTTATATACAGAGGACAATTCTGCTGATATAAATATATTAGCAAATAGTCTTCATTTGTCGGTGAATATGTAATGTAGTATATAGCTACTTACTCACATTTTCCAAGTCTTCAGACATTTCTAAAAGATAATTTCATAACCAAAGCAACACATTAGTTGGTCAAACAAGATATTTATTTAATTTTCATAAAAACAGCAGTTTTCACTAAAGAAAAGAGGTTTTAAATATTTTAAGCCATCAAGTACAATCTGTACACATTATGTACATAAGTCTACATTTTGTAGAGATTAAACATTCTGTTTCAGTCTTTAAAATCTTGCTTTATACTTACATTTAAGGTCAAGTTAAAGACTAGTTCCAAGTATAGTTTTCGGTGGAGTTAAGTGTGGTAACTTTAGTGTTAGTGTTTCTCACCCATTATCCATGGAACTGGCATTTTGGTGCTTGGATGAGTGTTGTCAAAGACCTTACTCTATGATGTTCATAAGAACAAACGGTTCACAGAGAAAGGATATTACCAAGTTCTAATAGGACCAGATGTAGTGTCTATTGTGAGTCTACACTACTAGCAGCCAGGGCATACACCAAGTTAACATGAAAAAATGGAGGGTATGCAGGTCATATAACTTAAAGGAGAACTATGGGGTCAGTGTTTTTCCCCATAGTTCTCCTTAGAGTAACGGGAGGACACAAACTAGCGTCCTCCCGTCACCCTAAGCTCAGTATACCGCGAGCTACAGCTCGCGGTATACTGAGACGCCGCAGCGGATCCCGACTTAGATGACGGGATCCGCCCAGCTGCGTGAGTGACAGCTGGTTCTGCCTATCCAGAGGCAGAGCCAGCTGTACCCACCCCCTCCCCCGTCCGTTCCGCCAGTCAGCGCTGGCAGATCGGAGTGGGGAGAGGGGAATTCAGCCCCTCCCCCTGTCACGGCAGAGAGCCGTGACAGGATCGAGAGGCGAGCGAACCCAGTATGTGTTCGCTCACCTCCCGATCTACTGAGCCGACCTGTGACAGTCTCATTGTCACAGGTCGGCTAGAACTATGAGGTGAGTGAAAAGCACTCACCTCATAGTTCTCCTTTAATTATACCTTTTATATGGAGCATGAGCTCTACGACTTTTGCCACAGGTTGATATCTAAACACAGCTTTAGCACTGTGATGGATGTAGCTAATTGCAGTCTGTGCCCTTTGGAGTGCATTACAGCAGTCTAGTGGTGAAGTGAGGTTCTTTTGCAGCCATGCATTTGGAGGGAGTGTCCCTTGTATGAAAGCAAATCTCTCTGTCTTTTTTGGCTTGAATGTATGCAGGTGGTAGTCAATGCATACATCGGGTCAACATGGAAACATGGAAGGCATGTAAGTCTTAATTATACCTGCCTTAATTCCAGCCAAAGCAAAAGTTTAGTTAAATGGAACTAGCCTTTAAGAACCTGAAATACTATTGGCACACACACTGCTTATATGATACATCACTATTAGAGTTCTACTAGCTTTCAGCAAATTAAGGAAAATGTATCATTGTTTTTGAACATAAATAACAAAGAATAAAGTCTGTATGGGTCATCCTATTTGTAGGACATCAAATATTCATAAGTCGATATAGTGCTTCTCTAAATATTTTCAATGCAATGCTATCAAATACATTTGAATACAAGCATATCTATGCAACTTAATGAGCTAAGTACTGTAAGAATGCATTAAATATTTGATACATTTTGGGATCATTAATAAGATACGTATAAGTTGTCTCATATCTTATTTCATGCTGAACGCTGTATTCTATGTGTGTTGCTTGGCACTTTTCTGTATGTATCTATTTTAAACAAACTTTTATTTCCTTGTTGTAGTGGAGCTGGAATGATTTAATCCAAAACGGAGATACATTGGTAACCAAGGATTTAAAAAAAAAAAGAAAAGAAAAAAAAAAAAGGATTAGAAAAATCTTTCTAAAATTATTTCCAAAATCCCTTTTTCCAGTATTTCACTGGAGGACACAGCATTCTGGTCTTCAATACGTGGGCTATATTGCCGACTACCTGAAGTTTGGACATTATGCAAAACAAAAAAAAGGGGCCAGCTTTATTTAGTGAATACAACTCTACACCTGCTCAAAAGGTCAATTGTTGCAAACAGTGAATAATTGGAAGGAAGACATAATTTTGGGATAAAACAACATAATAGTGGCAACAAGTCGAACATAAAAGAGAACCCATTACAGCGATTCTCAACCTTTCTAGTGCCGCGACCCTTTGATAACATTGCCCAAGTTGTGGCGACCCCTAACAGTAAAATTATTTCCGTTGCTCCTTCATCGCTGTAATTTTGTTACCGTTAGATAGCTATTAGATAGCGGCTCCCGGCCGCCCGGGACAAAAACACTTTCTCTCGGAAAGGTTTACTCTGCTCGATCTAGCAGAGTAAACCTTTCCCTGCTCTGTTTTTTTTTTTTCCCGGAGCCGCCGGCTGCCGTCAGTCAGAAAAAAAACAGCATAGGAATGCATAGCTAGATTCCTATTAGCTATTTCAATTTGCAATATCCAATAGCAAGCTGGCAATTGCACCCACCCTCTGCTGCCTTCAATCACTGGAAGGGGACCTGATGGAGAACTTCAGGCCCTCTTCTGCTGATTGACAGCAGCAGTGGGCGGGTGCAATAGCTAGTTTGCTATTGGCTATTGCAAAGTGAAATAGCCAATAGGAATCTAGCTATGCATTCCTATGCTGTTTTTTTTCTGACTGACGGCAGCTGGCGGCTCCGATGTCAGAAGAAAAAAAAAAAAACAGAGCAGGGAAAGATCGAGCAAACCTTTCCGGGAGAAAGTGTTTCTCTCCCGGGCGACCGGGAGCCACTATCTAGTAGCGGGAGACTCCCGTAGAGGCCGGGAGAGTTGGGATGTCTTTAGGCGACCCCTGGCAAATCGTCATTCGACGCCCGACGGGGTCGCGACCCACAGGTTGAGAACCGCTGCATTAGAGAGAAGCTAGCAATAGCCTCCAATGGT
The DNA here is from genome assembly GCF_000935625.1 of Nanorana parkeri. Lineage (NCBI taxonomy): Eukaryota > Metazoa > Chordata > Amphibia > Anura > Dicroglossidae > Nanorana > Nanorana parkeri. The sequence continues at coordinate 765,861 of NW_017306392.1, forward strand.
CCACTGGAGAAAAGGATTTTGAAGTGAATGCAATTATCCCATTTACTCCAGCGCTCAATAGAGAACACAGCACTGCAGCTTTTCATTTAAGGGACGTTCCAAAATTAGGGATAAGCAAAGGACACACAACAGAACAGAAGGAGCCAGTTCTAAGGGGACATGAAGTGAATAATCACACAGCTGCCGGCAGGACCTTAAGTCCAAATATAGCAAATGCCAATAAAGCCACATCAAGCTGGTAGAATTTTGTAAGGGTGTGGATGGGGACCAGGTAGCTGCTTTTTAAACCTGGGAAACCAAGGCCTGGTGTCAGACAACAAGCTTAACCAATCTCTTAAAGGAGAAATATGGCGTGAGTGAAAAACACTCATCCCCATATTTCAAGCCGTCTTGTGGCAATGAAGATGTCACAGGTCGGCTCTATTAATTGGTAAGTCAGCAAACACATACCGCTAATCGCTGACTTGCCGATCCTCCCCCTGCAGAGAGTGGTGACTGTCAGTCAGGGCCCCCCACAGGAATTCCCCCCTCCCCTCCCTGTTTCTCCAACACTGACTGAAGGAATGGATGGGGGAGGGGGCGGGCACATCTAGTTCTGCCTCTAGAGAGGCAGAGCCAGCTGTCAATCAGGCAGCGGGATGGATCTCGACAGTATTACACCGGTAAATGGCCTCCTGTGACCCTGAAGAGAGCTATGGCCAAAAAAGGTTAACCCATAGTTCTCTTTTAAGCAGGTGTAGAGGTATAGCCTCTAGAGCAGGGGTCTCAAAATACTGGCCTGGTACTATGCGGCCCATAGCCAGCTGACAAGTCAGGCACATGGTCACAGACCGCTTACCTGACTTGGGGGAGCAGCTACACTGTCTGCATTTCTGTCGGATGCAGACAGCATAGCTACTCCTGTCAGTGCCAGCACTCAGTTCCTTTCAGCCAGCGCTCTGACAGTCTTCACTGAACACTGGCCGAAAGGATGGATTAGTAAGCCAGCCAAAGGTGCAAACCTTACTAATCCACCACTTGATCACCAGGGATTTTGCCTCCTCCCTGCAAAAAACGTCAGGGTGTGTGTGTCCATATCTCTATGTGTGTGTGTATTTCTATGTGTGTGCGTATGTGTGTCGGGGGGTGTATTCCTCTGTGTGCATACTTCTGTGTGTGAGTGAATGTGTGAACTTGTTGGTCCTCTATGATTACATTTAAAACCTGTGGGAAAAAAACACACGCATGTACTGACACAGCATACATGTATACATACCAATATGACACACACAGAAACATTAAACACACAAATATATATACTGACATTGCATACAAAGAAATTATCACAAACACATATACTGACATAAACACACACAGATATTAAACACAGGTAGCATATATAGTTACATTTAATTTGAAGTATGACATTTGGCAAGCAGCCCCCATGGGAGAAAATATTTGTCCAGGGGCCCCTGAGTGAATTGTGTTTGAGACCCCTGCTCTAGAGGGAGCTGGCCCCTTTTTTTGTTTTGTGTAGTGTTCAAACCTCCTGTAGGTGGCAGTATAACCGCAAGTTAAAGATGAGAGCACTGCATCCTCCGATAAACCCTTAAAAGAATTTCACAAGCTTTCCACTGTAGTGCACCTATGATTATGCAACTAGGCTGCTCCAAAGATATTAAGAGATCTAACAGTGACCCATAACACTGCATAGGAAGTGCTGCTTCTTTGTTATGTAGGAATGCTTCACCTGTCAAGGCACTGTAATATAACTTCAACAACAGATGCTTTCCCAAGTGGCAGGGAGACATTCTGTAGAGTATTCGTAAGTAAAAGTTACATACAATCTACTAAAAATATGGCTTATAAAGCATAACAGTGTGCCATGACCATTTGGGGTCTTCTCTGTGTAGCTGCCTTAGCCCTAGAGAAAGATTGATGCAATTTACTAAAATTAAGTTATAGCTTTGGGATTCACACTGTTTATTACAGTACAATAATAATATATAGAAAGAAAAGTGTGCAAACACTGCCTAATCGGCACCAGAATAAAAATACCTAAAGCTTTAAAGTTTACGTAATGTTTCCAGACACAGTATAATAAAAGTGAGTTAGGGGGGCCCTAGAATTCCCATGTCAGCTTTGGGTACACACTTCTACATTTGAGTCTTGCAGCTTTATGTCCAAGGAGCAAGAAGAGAACACAGAAAGATACCCCTGGCATGATCATTCCATTCCACTTGTCCTAATTTGTCCACACATTCACTTGGTATATCTTCCTGTTTAAAAAAAAAACCTGTACATTTATCAAATGGAGGATATGCATTTGCATGACCTAGTTAAAACTATGTGCAAACATACTGTACTATTGTTTTTTTGTTTTGTTTTTTCACTTTGCCCAAGTCCTGCATATGTAAAATGAGTTTCCCTGGGACACCCAACATATTCATTGTAAGTTCATGACTAATGCCCTTTCTCACAGCCACACATGGGAAACAAGGATGCAGAGGTATGTGAACTATGGCATCCCCAGGACCCTGTCAATGTGGCCATCTCCTGTTTGTGCTTATTAGTTGCAAAACCACATGTGTTCAACGCACAGCACATTCACGCTGAATAGAAGGTAGAGGATGCCATGCTTCATGTTATGTTTGACTAACAAAAACTTGGCTTGCTATAAATAAAAAATTAGCAGCAACACAGGAATTATGTTTTTTTTAAAACTCTGCTCACTCAGAGTAAAGATGAATCCCTACTCACACTGTTCATTTTCTCTTTTTTGCTTATTTTGGCAATACAGATTTTTGTTGTACGTTTTCATTTACGCTTGGTTACAGTAATACAGACTTTACATTTCCAGCTGCTACAATCACCTTGCAAGTATTCGGGTTTGTATGCAGCGGAAACCTGAAAGGAATTAACCCTAAAATTATTTTGGAAAACATTAACAGGGTTATTTACAAAAGGGTGAAGAGTTTGGAGAAGGCAGGAGAAGTGAACAATCTAGGACAACATAGCTGAACTGGAAAGTGAGCTGCATGGGAGAATTTTTCCAAATCAGCTATTTTGGCCTAGATTGTTCACTTCTCCTGACTTCTCCTAACTCTTCACCCTTTTGTGAATAACCCTGTAAGTTTTTTTTTTAAATATGCCCATTTGCAAATGAATGGTAACTTTGCTTTACAAGCTTAAAGGAAATTAAATTATTTATTTTTAAAATACACCACATCTGGGGCTGATTTAAATGGCAGCATACTCATGGGAAAAAAAACATCTTTCTAATATTGCTAAAGTTTCCAATAAATTTTAGTAGCAGCATATATACAGTTAGTGTGTCATTCAGTTTAAAAGTATTTAGTATCTATTCTACTGCCAAATATACACCTCCCATGTGTTACTGTATAGTCATACATTTACTGCAAGTTTTTAAAAATTTGATATAATAATCATACCAATTATTCTATAATATTAAGAGTATGGGCTCCTGATTCCTCATGCTGGCATAGCACTTCAAATGTGCTAAAGTGGCCTCCCAATTGATAAGCCACCTTAGCAGGCCCTAAGTGACAGTTTGATGAGAGGCCCCATATTTGCCTAAAATGCAGACTTATCTGACATCAGACATCATTTTTATGCACATTTTCATAATAAATTAATAACTGTCATATTTTCCTGGCTGTAGTGGTTAATAGTAAGCAGACAAATGCATATGACCTATGCAGTGCATTCACCTACACAGAGTTTGCAAAGATCCACAGATCTAAATAAGGCTGCCATTAAGAGGTACATTTATAAGAAGTGGGGAGCACTATAGTTAGATAAGACCTTTGATATAACATTTACTTGTTTAAGTGGTACAGGAGCAGGTCCATTGGCACTGAAAGTGACATGGCTGGAACTGTAAGGTCATGGCTGGCACATGTGGAGAGGTGAGTTGCAGAATGTGACTGGTAGCAGAGGTAAGGTTATAAGATGCAACAGGCAATTCCTTAACTATAGGAAGCACTTTGGTGAAATGTTCCCAAAGAGCCACATGGAGGTGTGTTGAAGAAGGTCCACACAGTTTGCAGCCAAAGGTCCCTCAGCAGTCTATGTCTGCCAGTAATAGTACTCATTACTTTAGATGGGCAGATACAATGTTTACATATTAGAAAGAATATTACAGGATTCAAGTTATAATGGATCTTTTAAAGCTGAACTCTGTGAAAATAAAAAAAGACCCTTGCAGTTGGGCTCCTCCCACACTGCAAGGATTAAATGCTCATTTATGTCAGGGGTACTAATGAAAGCGACTTTTACTTACATAATCCCTCACATCCATGGCACCTGGCGCTCAACTCTTCTCCCTGACACTCCGGGTTGTGGGCAGTCTCTCAGCATCCTCACGTAGTGCCAGCAACGGACAGAGCGACAAAGAGAACATACTATAGCGGTCGGGAGCATGGGAGCAGGTCAGTAAAAGTCCTTTTTTCTGGTACTCTAGGCATAAATGAGCATTTCATCCTTGCAATGCAGGGGGAGGTACGTTTTCCTTCTTCCCGGAGATTGAAATATTTTTGCTCAACTCATATTTGCAGTCTAAAAACAATAGGCTGAGGAGTTTATTTATAAAAATGTAGGCCAGCATATAGTGCCAGTGCTCACTGTAATAATTATACTTGTTAAGGATTATTAATATAGAGAGACAGCAATGCACAGAGCAGGCATGGCGTGTAATAGTGCATACCATGCTCCATTCTGTGCACAAGAGCCCTCAGAAAACATGGTTTTATTCCTTGACTATGGAAGTGTCTTAGTGGTTCCTCAGAGATAACCAAGCAGTGGATAGACTACCTCTGTACACTATATTCCTAAATTGCAAATACAGGGCAGATATTTAAACTAGGTCATCGTTATTTTTCTATACAAAATTGTCCAAAATATTGCTTTCGTTTCAGCTATGTATGTGCAATCTTTAGATTTCATTACATTCCTTTCGCAGGATATCTCCTAATGGCTACAAAGTCAATTCACAAATTATTTTAACAGCTCATATTTAAAACTGCTCTCTAATCTGTATGAGCTAAAATACCATAAGGCAAACTATATTAACACCTGCTCAAACTCTAATGTTCTTACAGAACACTGACATTCCAAACTCTGCATTAGTTCTGACATATGGGGTATGTCATTTCCTTTGAGCGTAATTCAGAAAAATACTGCAAGGGAAAAAATTTGAATTCTAAAATATGACCTAGATAGAGTCTATTAAAATGCATTTGGCTTTCTAATGTATAACCAAATTTGCCTAATGTTACACCTATTTGATCACACTCTACCTTTCAAAGGTCTGTTCGCTAAGCTCATGCTCCGTTCCCTTGTTCTCTGCACCACTACATAGATAGTAAATGATCAAGCATTAAAATGTACAATATGTTTAGTGGTTCAGTAAAAATTGAGGCATATTTAAATTAGGCACATTATACTTGTCAACCTCTTCAGTGCAGTATAGGGTGTGCAAATTATTACAGGGGATTCACACTTCTCTTCCTTTTGCAAACTGGTTATGTAAAAAATACAATCAACTGCAATCACTAGAAGGTAAGAAAATAGATACATCACGTTCCCTCTGTAAGCACACACGCAAAACGAAATTCAAACAGGTTTTGGCTGTTATATGAATGGGCCAGAAACAATAAAACAAAGCTTGCTTGAATGAAAGGCAACTGTGCTCATATCACTGGGATCTTATCTGTCCTTTGAGGTCAGCTTTTCAATTAGTTCCTGCAGGGGAGCTTGTTCTCTTCTGTCAATTAAGTTAAATTCCTGAAAAAAACAGAGGAGAAAAAAAGAAATATTAGTGTGTAAAATGGAGTGTGACATTCTTCCAACTTATGACGCTGCATATTATGTTATCTCATTTATTGATATTTGCAGTAATTTTGTATTGTAAACAATATTTTATATTGTTTTGGCTAGAGTATGGAGGGGTTAAATCCTTAGTCAGGTTCTTCATAATGTCTGTGCCTCAATTGGAGCAGAAAGTGATGAAAATCTCTCAAATAGGGACAGTGAAAACCAAAAACACATTTTTGGTAGAGAGAGGAAGGGTTGCAATTGCTGACAATATTTGTATTGCGGTCTGTGCCTCCCTGTCCCAGTGACACCCACCCACCAAATACTTGTATGAGTGTCACGGGGACAGGGAATGATGGAAATGTTTCCAATGGAGTCACAAACAGAAATAAAAACCTACAAAAAAAACCCTTTCCCATTCCATCTAAATAAACTTGGCTGTGTTAGAAAAAAAAAATACTCTTGCAGTGGGCCCCACCACCCAAGTGTTAAATGATCATTAAGTCTAGGGGTAGAAGAATAAGAAGCTATACTTACCTTATTCCCCACTTTGGCAGGCTCCCTCCATCCATGCGACCAGTCCCCCAAAACCTGCTTTGTAAGATGCTCCTGGCTATGGTCACATGCTTGCCTCCCCTACATTAAATTAAAGACTAATAGCCCTACGGTGTATATGATAATGGTGAGGACCTGCTCAGAGCATCAGGAAGAAGTGGAGAGTGCCGGGGCCTGCTGGAGCGGAAGTTAAGGTATGTAAAACCTACTGAAAACAGGATACTGTAAGCACCCGATCTTTAACACAATACATCAAAGATCTGACACGTCTCTGCTTATGCACTTACACTTAATTCATTCATAACCAGATTTCAGATTTTAGTAAATTGTTCGTACAAGAAATTGATGCTGAGGTGCCATAAACATTTTAGATTTAATTATTAAAGGATAAGTGCACTTTAAAACGACATGCACTCCACCCCTGGCCTAAACAATCCCACCCTTCCCCCTCCACAGATCGGTACATACCGAAATGCTCTCCCTCTGCTGGCTGCACATGCACATTAAAGCCCCATAGACTTCTATAAGACCATCTCCAAGATGGGAGACGGATGTGACCAGAAGAAAACTTGTAGTGCAGAATGACAAATAGTGGAGCAGCAGTTTATGTCAAGCAGTCTACCACTTTCTTAATGTCAAAGCATATTATTCTAGCCGTTACAACAGACCATAAGATAACTAGGCCTTTCTAGGTGCCAGCGTGAACAGAAGATACAGTTACCTGGACAAAAAATATAAAGTGCTTGAAAGATGTGTTGAGATGTGCCTCTTCCTGCAGCTGGATCACTGAGTCAAAGTGCTGGTGATAGATGTGGGCATAGACCCGGAAAAGTCGCTTCAATATGATTTTAGCTACAGACATAAAGTTCTTTGGAAAAGGAACCCCTAGAAAATATGAGCAAATGAATGAGAATGACATCACCTCTGTAAAATCTACCTAGGATTAAAATAAACATTTATGATATTGCATGTGGCATACAGATCCATACAAACAGGTTTACAATAGGGGCCTAATTTACTAAAGGGAAAAGTGAGCAACGTAAATAGAACCTGTGTTCACTTGCAACATTAAAGCATGTGTGGGGGAAATCACAAGTATAAACTTCAGCAAACACCTGGATGTGTGAAAAAAACATGGATTCATTGTGGAAAAAAATAAGTATAGAGCTTATTATTTATAATATTATTCATTATCCCATCTCCATCCAACTCCAGTGAATTTCTGGAACACTATGGAGCTGATTTACTAAAGGCAAATAGGCTGTTCACCTTGCAAGGGAATTTTCCCTTGTATCTGTTCTTACATAAATAAGCCTTTCATTGCCCTAATAAGATATATTCTCTAGGAAATCTATAAGCAAACAAGAAGACTAGATATACCACTTGGTTTTTATGTGCCACCAATATAGTGTGATTAGGCGTAGCTAGGGTTTTTTTAAATAGAGAGAGAGGGGTGGGGGGGAGGAGAGAG
>NW_017306392.1:774064-777218 GCF_000935625.1 Nanorana parkeri
GAGAGGGGGGAGGGGAGGGAGAGAGAGAGAGAGAGAGAGAGAGAGAGAGAGAGAGAGAGAGAGAAAGATGGAAATGCAATGATTACTAGATATCTTTTCCATAAGTAAGTGCTTACCAATTTTAGAAGGGAAAAGTGTTTCATCATCAAGCTGGTCTTGTACCCAAGTCATCAGATAATCAATATATTTAGGGGCAGAACACTTAATCGGCTTCTTTATATTGGTCCCATCAGCCCAGTGATATTCATATCTAAAAGAAAAAAATACACAATGATCTGTAAACACATCACATGCTCTTGCCCACTTATCCCTTCACTGTACATCTAACACAACACTGTGCCACCATTACCTCTTCTCCACAGTTATCGTCTTAAATCACAGAGAGGCTAGTAGCAACATGAGAATCTCACATAGGCTCACAAAGTGCTATAAGTATCACTATGGTTATAGATACTATGGAAGTAATGATCAATAGAGCGCAAAGGAGGTGGAGCAAATAACAACAGCCTTAGAAAAGGCTTATCCAGCTCATTGAGATACAAGGAGCAAATATCAATTCTCCTGGTTCCATCATTTTTCCACAACTGTGCTGTGACACTGGACATACAGTCATAGGCAAAAATATTGGCACCCCTGCACTTATGTCAGATAATGCACCACTTCACACAGAAAATTGTTGCAATTAGAAATGCTTAGGCATTATCATGTTTTTTTTTCTTTTGTTTGCATTGGTATGACACAAAAAAGTGAAGGAAAAGAAATCTGATACATTCCACAAAAAACAAAAAAAATGGACTGGACAAAATTATTGGCACCTTCAATTAATATTTGGTAGCACAGCCCTTGGAAAAAATAACTGAAATCAATTGCTTTCTGTAACCATCAATGAGTTCCTTACACCTCTCTAGAGGAATTTGGACCACTCTTCTTTTGCCAACTGCTCCAGGTCTCTCAGATTGGAAGGGTTCCTTTTCCCAACTGCTGTTTTGAGAGGGTGCTCTATGGGATTTAGATCTGGATTAATTACTGGCCAGTCCAGTACTCTCCAGCGCTTTGTCTGAAACCATTTCTGGGTGCTTTTTGACGTGTGCTTTGGGTCATTGTCCTGCTGTAAGACCCATGATCTCTGATGGAGACCCAACTTTCTGACACTGGGCCCTACATTGCACCCCAGAATTCTTTGGTAGTCTTCAGATTTCATAATGCCATGCCCACAGTCAAGACATCCAGTGCCTGCAGAAGCAAAGCAACCCTAAAACATCAGTGCACCTCCACCATATTTGACTGTATTTTTTTATTTCAAGGTCTCGTTTCTTTTTCTGAAAACAGTAGAATGATAAGGTTTACTAAAAAGCTGTAATTGTGTTTCATCTGTCCACAGCACATTCTCCCTAAAGGATTTTTGCTTCCTCAGGTAAGTTTTGGCAAAGTCCAATCTTGCTTTTTTATGTTACCATAGAGTACCTTTTTCATTCAGAAGGCGCCGTATAGTGTGATCTGACACCAGGCCTGAAATTAGGACCCCACCTGGAGCTCCTCCCACCGGACCAGCGCTGACTCGCTGCTGCTGCTCTCCCGCACGGTGCTGACTACAACCTCACCAGGGAGGCACATCGTGAGGCATCGAGCAGTAAGTGAGAGCAGGGGGGGACCCTATTAATTAAGAACTAATGATTATTAGCAGGGGAGAATTGTTCATCTATTTCAGACAATAGATGAACAATTCTCCCCTGCTAACATGAATAGGTTAAAAGATCCATAGTACATAATAGGTAGTTGTACTATGGATCATTTAACCTATTCATGTTAGCAGGGGAGAATTGTAACTCTATTACTGCAGTGTACTGGATGTGTGTACTGTATATGTACTATGGATCATGATTTAACCTATTCATGTTAGCAGGGCAGAATTGTGAGCGCCTCCCACAAGCTGAGCACCGAGACGCGATGCAAAGATCCTGCCCAGCGACGACTACAAGAGGCACCAAGGATCGGAGTGAAACTGTGAGTGAGGGAAGCTGGGACGGGGCTGGCTGTAAAGCTATTGCTATAGTGTACTGGATGTGTGTAATGTATATGTAGTACATATATACAGCACACATCTCCACTACACTCCAGCAATAGATTTACAATTCTCCCCTGCTAACATGAATAGGCTCAATCATGATCCATAGTACATAACATGTAGTTGTACTACAGATTATTTAACCAGTCAGTGTTAGTGAATAGGGAGTGCAGTTAGTGTTAGAGAATAGTTAGTGATAGTGAATAGTAGGGAGTGCAGCTTGTGTTAGAGAATAGTTAGTGTTAGAGAATAGGGAGTGCAGCTTGTGTTAGTGAAAAGGGAGTGCGGTTAGTGTTAGTTTATGGTCCTCCTCAATATATTTTGCGGTTCTCTGTACTGTTACAAGCAAAAATGCACTTTCGCCTGTGTAGGCAAAAATCCTTGCACTGGCCCTGCCTGACACAGTTGTACCCTGTGCCTGAAGGTCATCTTGAATTTGTTTGGAAGTTGATCGAGGGTCTTTATCCACCATTCGAACAATCCTTCGTTGCAATCTTTGATCAATTGTTCTCTTTCGTCCACGTCCAGGGAGATTAGCTACAGTGCCATGGGCTGTAAACTTTTTGACAATGTTGCGCACAGTGGACACAGAAACATTAAGATCTCTGGAGATGGACTTGTAACCCTGAGATTGTCCATGTTTGTCCACAAAAACTTGAAATGCAATTATTTCTTGCAATTTGTAGAAGGTGCCAATTTTGTCCAGTCCGTTTTTGGAGTTTTGCGTGGAATGTGTCAAATTTGGCTTTTTTTTTCTCTCCACTTTTTCGTGTCATACCAATACAAACAAAAGAAAATAAACATGAGAATGCCTAAACATTTGTAATTGTAACAATTTTCTGTGCAAAGTGGTGCATTATCTGACAGAAATGTAGGGGTGCCAATTTTTTTGGCCATGACTGTATACACTGAGTGGCCAGATTATTATGACCGCCCCATCAGTACTTTGTTGGGCCACGAGATGACCCAGATTTTCGGCTGACAGTCCAGTCTTTAAACACTTTAACAACAGCTGCTCTTGAACATTTAACGAATTCTGCTGTTTTGCTGATACTCGCTCCATGGCTCCGAGCGCCAACAATCATCCCA